>NC_143129.1:19469696-19770075 GCF_059928025.1 Delphinapterus leucas
CTGAAAGTCAGCAGCCTGGCGACCCAAGAAGAACCAATAATTTAGTTTGAGTCTGAAGGCAAGCAAAGACCCATGTCCCAGCTCAAAGTAGTCAGGCAGGAGGATATCAGCCTTTTTGTTCTATCCAGGCCATACAACAGATTCGATGAGGGTCACCCACGATAGGGAGAACAACCTGCTCTACTCAGTCTAGCGATTCAAATGGTAACCTCATCCAGAAACTTCCTCACAGAAACACCCAGAATGATTTGTGACCAAATACCTGGGCATCTTGTGGCCCAGTCAAGGTGACACAGAATTAACCATCACAGCAGCTATTCTTAGTTTACTGCTTAAGTGAAAAGCTGAGAAAAGATCAAGGCTAACTCTTTTTATTTTAATCTAATAGATATTGTGGATCTTGGCACTGTGAGGGCAGAAGCTAGATTTCAGGAGCTTAGAGTTGATCAGGAGGCCAAGGAAATGGAGACTGTAAGAAGTCTGTCAGTAAAAGAGAGGAGAGAAACAGGTGGTAACCAGAGAAGAATGCGGGGTCAAAGAAAGATGTGGTTATGCTTACCTGTTTTGTTTTTTACAATAGAAGAAGACTTACACATGCTTAAATGCTGATGGGACGTGTCAAGTAAAAATAAGTTGAATATTTGGGATGGGAAGGAGAATACAGGGAATGAAGATTTTGATGAATGTAAAAGGGAATGGGATTCATCTCAATGGGGAAGGAATTGGTCTGAAACAGAAGAGTAAACATCCATTTCACGTTACCAGGATGGAAAGAGTAAAGATAATACAGAAGCAAACACAACTGTATACTTGGTGTTTGGAGATTGAGGCAATTTCTATTCAGCACTTTTGGCTCTGTGAACAAAGATACAGAGTCATACGCTGAAAAGAAGTTCCCCATGGCTCGTCAGGATTGTAAATAGCAGAGCTAGAGACAAAAAGGTTATATGTAAATAAATATGTATAGGAATGTTTATTCAACATTGATATGGTAACTGAAATTCTGAGATCATAGTTAATGTCCGTATTTAAAATTTTTAAATAAGCTACAGAAAATTACGTAAGAAATATTATAAAACTACTCTAGTGAACGAGGTAGAGCTATGATAATTGTGTTGAAGAGACTGATGATGTACAGCTGGGTGAGAAGAGAAAGCTGGACAGCCCTATTTAATGTGATCGTTAATTTTTAATTAAGCAAACAATGGCAAAAGAACTGTGCACAGGCATATGTGTGTGTGTGTGTCCACTAAACTATATATACTATATAATATACATACATATGTGTATGTATGTATGTATAACTGGAGAAAGGGAATGTAGAAAAAAGAAATACACATAGGTGGTTAACAATGGTAACCTTGCAGAAATGAGTTGAGGGAGGGAAAAAACTGGAGTGATGGAGGATTGGGGGCTGAAAGAGAATTGGAAAAAACAGGAAGTGCTTAAAGGGGAAAATATGTGACAGTAACCCACTTCTGCTAAATCATTCACATTCTTACATAGGCTTACAGGTATGTTACAAGTACAGCACAAATTCACTGAGATATCTGATAATATGTTCTTTCTAACACGTATTTCAACGTTTTGTCTATTTTCCTCTTTTTATTTCTATTTCTTCTCCTATTGTAATGGTTAGAACATGCAACACCACCACTATGTGCTACTGAGGATAGCAGTCCTGCTTAGATCGCCCCACTTGAATGGGAAGACTTCAGGAGCACATAATTGTTAAATGTTGGTTTGAGATAAACCTCTTTATTGTGTTAAGGAAGTAGTCTTTTATTTATAATAGAAAGAGTTATCCAGGATGAATGCTGTATTGTAACAATTATCAGATTTTTTGCTTTGGTCTATCAATGTATTAGCACGTTTCCAAATATTAAATAATTGCAGCATTTCCAGAACAAACACACATTACCTTGGATTATGCTTTTAAATGTACTGCGGAACTGTTCTTATTTTTATTTGATTTAGGATTTATGCAAAATTGAGATTGACTAGTTCATGACAACCTCTGACATATTAAAAATATCAGTGCTTGTGATTTCCTGTATACAAAGGAAAGCAAAGACATTACGTAATCTTTTTCTGAATTGCCTGATCTCCTAAATAAACTGGATGAACTGATCTATCATTTTGCTCATATGAATGCATGAGTCTGGAGTTGTTAGTAACCTTTGACATTGTTGTATTTTCCTTGACATTTCATTAATGTGATGCAGATTAATGCTACAGTTTTTATGTTCAAAAGATGCCACTTCTTAAAGCAATGAAATGCAGGGGAGGGAGTATTTTAATATTTCTAAGTCATTTAAATGTTTTCAACTTCCCACAGAGTTTAAGAAAACAAAAACAACCAAAAAAATTATATTAGGAGTTCGATACAGTGGGAAAGGTATAAACTGTAGACAGTAAATAAATCGATGGTCAAATAGTCCTGGTAAAGAGCAAAAAGAGGTAATGAGACAGAGATACAGACTTCAGATTATTGTTTTTATGTCAGTTCAATCAAAATGTGTTATTTTGAAAGTTTCCCATTTATAATTCTCAGTTAGCGTAAGTTTGAAGTACAAAATTTGCAGGGGTTCCCTTTATGGAGAAAAGAGATTACGTAAAGTAGTTTGGGTCTAAGAATATAATGTTCAGCAATACATTATAAGACAGAATTACATCATAATCTCTAATAAAAATGTGAAATTCTACGCTTTTGCTTTCAGATTGAGTGTGAACATCAACACAGGGCTGTGATTAGGTCAGTACACTCAAGAAGGTAGAATACAATTTATTAAATCTAGGTCACCTGAAGTATCTGACCCTGCTCATTTGAAATGGAGTTTTCTAATAGAATTGATTTTCTGGTAGCCATTTGCAATGGAGTTTTCTAATAGAATTGATTTTCTGGTAGCCATTTGCATATACCTTCAGATTCCTCTATGCAGAGAAGCCAGATGCATTAAGCAGACACATGCAAAATTTCAAGTTAAAAAAATAAACGAATACTTTTCTGTTGAAGTTGATGTTTAGAGTGTTTTGATTTAAAAATACATTTAAATTACTCTCCATTAATTTATTTCTAATGCTTATGTGGGGCGAATGAAGAGGTCTCAGCTGAGTGGTTGCCTCTTATTAAAGTTTTTTTCCATTCATTCCCATGGTTGAAACATCAATATGCTTACGACTCCCTATTTTTTATCTCACAATCTCACTTCTTCCCTTGCCCTTTACCTGTACTATGCCCAACTACCATCTTTTTAAAATCTCCAATTGAATGCCTCATACTTATATCAAATGTAAGAAGTCCAAAATACACTTCAATCCCATTCATTACTCTAAAAATGTGATTCTTCCAATAAACAACACTAAATTTTATTCCCTCGTCTTCCTCACTTCTTTCCATATTTAGTATATCATGAAGTCACTTTGATTCCACCTCTAAATGTTTCTCTAATATGTTCACATTTCTGCATCTCCACACTCATTAATCCAAATCACTATCAGCTCTTACTTGGACTAGTGCAATGTCACCCTTACTGGCCTCCAAGATTTTACCCTTGACCACCTATATGTATTTCATGAATAAATAAAATTTAGAACAATCTTTTAAAGAACCTACAATACAACAAAAGTAAATTGCAACCTGTTACTTGCTTAAAAATCTTTGTTATCATCCTAATACACTTTGAATGAATTCCAAACTTCCTTAAAAGCCTACAATGTTCTGCAAGATATGGCTCTATTTTTCCATCTTCTTTTTTTTTAAGCTTTTTGTTAATTTTTATTAAATGATCAACTATCAAAATTGCATTGGAAACAAAGTTTTAACAGTAACATCAATCAACAGGATTAAAATACCTTCCTTTTAAGGGTAAGATGGGACAACATGAGAGAGTGGCATGGACCCATACACACTACCAAATGCAAAATAGACAGCTAGTGGGAAGCAGCCACACAGCACAGGGAGATCAGCTCAGTCCACCTTCTTTTTACTTCTTACACTAACTTTCCCAGTGACTGAGCTCCATTCACATGGGCATTGCCTTTTGCAACGTTAACAAGCCTAGCCCTTCCTCTCAAGGACGTGACCCCAGTCATCCCTCTGGCTTCTCTCCCAGCCGCTCCTTTCCATCCTTCCGGTAGTAGCTTACACATCGCCTTCTCAAAGAGGTCACGCACCCATCAGCTCCTCTCAAAGACATGCCCATTCCCTGTTATGTATCTGTATCACAGATATGTTTGGCTTCTGTATCACAGAAATGATGTTTTTTGCATACATTTTACTTATCACAATTTATAATGACAGATTTATATATTTACTTATTTATCTGTTTTATGAAGTTTGTTCAATATGAGCAAACCAAAATCTAAAACAAACTGGGGAAGCAGAGGAAAATCTTAGTTTTGGAAATATAAAACTAAATATATCTTTGTATATATAATCTTTAGCCTGTGGCTGTAATTCTGTTTGTAAGTGCCTTAAAAATTATAAGTACAATAGTAAAAAAGTATATGTAACACAATCATTTATGCCTATGTAAATTTCTCCTTGGCCAAAAAATCTTATTGTTTCAAACATATTTTATCATATTTTATAGAAGATTAAGCACAAGGTAAAATGAGTTCTAGCACTGAAATAAATTTCCACATTAATGTCTTGTTGCTTAATAGAATGAAAGAGAACATTAATGTTTGACTAATATAAAATACAATTATAAATATTTCTCTTTTTGTGTGCCTGAATTTTATCTTAATTAGTTCTATCCTCTTAGGCACATGGAATATGCCTTTTTTCTGTTCAGAAGAAATTAAAATATTTCATTAGATTCTTTCTTTTATTTTATCTTATCTGTAATTTTGTTTAAATGAATTACATCTCAAAGAAAAAGGGCAAATAAAATATTACATATTATAGTCACATTCACTAAAGATTTCTCTATTCTCTCTTTTTTTAGAATAAAATACTAGTATTCAAGAAAAGCTTTATTGACAAATATCAATAGCATAAAGATAAAAAAGTGACCAAATATGAAGTGTTCAACACCGTGAATTTTCATGAGGTAAAATTTACAAAGCAAGAAATTTTGAAAAATAGCATATTATCAGCAGACAGGAAGCTTCATCATATATACTTCTAGTCCCCTTCCAAAGATAAACATTAATTTTACATATATATCATTAATTAGTTTTATCTGATTTTGAAATTTATATAAATGGAACCATGCAGAATGACCTATTCTGCATGTTGCTACTTTCTCTTAGCATTATGCTTGTGAGATTTATCCATGTTTTGTGTAGCTTTAATATCTAAATTTGAATATTACTGAATACTATACTGTATAATTATACCACAAATTATTTATGCATTCTACACCTGATGGACATGTGGAGTATTTCTATCCTTTGTCTCTGATAAATAGTGGTGCTATGAATATTGCCGTATATCACTTCTGAGGTGTGTAATTTAGGATTTATATTGGTTATACACCTACGCATGGAATTGTAGGTTCAAAAGGTACACAAGTGTTCAACTCTAAAAGATACTGCCAGTTTTCTAAATTGGATGTGTCTGTTTACATTGTGATTATCCGTGCATTAATCTGCATCACATTAATGAAATGTCAAGGTAAATTACAACAATGTCAAAGGTTGCGAACAACTCCAGAGTCATGCATTCACATGAACAAAACGATGAATCAGTTCATCCAGTTTATTTAGGAGATCAGGCAATTCAGAAAAGGACTATGCAATCTATTTGTTTTCCTTGGTATAGAGTAAACCACAAACACTGATATTTTTAATATGTCAAAGGTTGTAATCAACTAGTCAATCTCACTTTTGCAAATCCTAAATCAAATATAAATAAGAACAGTTCAGCAGTACCTTTAAAAATATAATCCAAGATAATGTGTTTTGTTCTGGAAATGCTGCAATTATTCAATAATTGGAAACCTGCTAATATATTAATAGACCAAAGTAAAAAATCTGATAATGGTTAAAATACGACATTCATACTGGATAACTCCTTCTACTAGGAATAGAAGACTACTTCCTTAACATGGTAAAGAAATTTATCTCAAACCAACATCCAAGCATTTAACGATTATGTGCTCCTAAAGTCTTCCCATTCAAGTTGGTTGAGCTAAGCAGGACTGCTATCCTAACTATAACTTAGTAGTGGTGTTGCATGTCCTAACCATTACACATCTCCTTAAACTATACTTAATCTTCAAATAAAGACAATAAAAGGTCATACTTCTGCCTAACATGATACAACTATTCTGCATTTAAACAAAACATACTAACCTTTGCCCCAGAAGTGAATGCAAGGGCCTTGGGTAATGTTCACCGTTCTTGATATTCTGTAATTTAAATACTATGATGTAAAGTTAACAATACTTAAATACAATGATACAAAGTCAATACACCTTACGTTATGTAATAAGGGGATAAGAGTGGAAAGAAAAAGATGTTTGCTTAATGCACACACGCACACAGACACAAACACATTTATAATAAAATAAGGAAGAAAGACTCCTGCCAATTTATAGTCCTTGTTTTTGTAGCTGGTCCTGTGGTCATAGCCGATATTTACAACAAGCTTCTTCCACTGCCCATACCGTGTCCCCTTTGCCATTAGCAAGTACCTCATCTGATTGTGGTTCTCTCCATGTATTTTCTGGTTATCTTTGCAGAATCAATGTCTAATTTAATTCTTCTGTAGTCAGAGAGTACACTGGATGCTTTCAATCATTTGAACTTTCTTAAGTCTTGTTTTAGGGTCCAGCAAATGTTCAATTTTAGTAAACATTCCATGGACACTTGAAAAGAATGCTTATTCTGTCATTGTTGGGTACGGTGCTCTATTTATGTCAATTCAGTCGGGTGTGTTAATCATATAGTTCAGACTTTCTATATTTTAATTTTTCTCTGGTGGTTCTATCAGTTACTGAGAGAGGTGGCTTAAACGTGTCATATTGATCATTGGTTTGTCTATTTTCCCTTTACCTTCTGTTTTTGCTTTACATATATTGAAACTATATTAGTAGCTACATATGAATTTACAATTATTATATCTTCTGGTAGGAACATTCCCCTTTACCTATTACTAGAAAGAATGCTTTTACAAAAAGTCTACTTCACCTGATGTACATTAGCTTTTTTGCTTTTGTGGGTTTTGTATGACATATTTATCTATCCTTTTAATTTCAATCTTTATGTATCCCTATATTTAAAGTGATTTCTCTTGTAAGCAGCATATTTTTACATTTAATATATCCAACATTAACTAGATTATTTTTCTATCAACATGTAATGTAATCACTGATCTATTTTGGTTTACATCTACATTTTGCTTTGTGGGGTTTTTTCTTCCAACTATTTTTATTTCCCTTCTCTCTCATTACTTGGTTTCTTTTTAATTAGTCAAGAATTTTTATCATTCCATTTTCCCTATCATTTAGGTTGTTAGCTATACATTCATTTTACTATTCTTTGACTGGCTATTATCCTGGAGATATTAAGAAACTGTAATCTTAACTCTTAAATCATTTGATTTCCCTTTTTTCCTTTGCTAGCCCTATCATTTCATCATGTCTATCTATTCAACTATAGAAATCTCTCAGCACACATTTTCCGTAATAGTTGCAACAAGTGAACTTCTATCAAATAATTACAGTTCATTCTTGGACTTTTATGACCAAATTTGAGTCTCTTTTCTATGCTAAACATGTATATATATCCATGCAATAAAATCAAATTGATAATTAAGAAATGTTTTAAAATAATGTTTAGATAGATCATGTCTTTCCCATACTTTAATAATAGTTCAATACTACCACTTGATTTTATAGAGTAAAACACAACACAGGAATACTCAAAAAAAAGTCATGTGCTTACCCACACTGCGTAAACACTGTCATATGTGTCATCCCATGATATGTATTTTCATTCTTAAGGGCGTTTTGCCATCATGAATAGCAATTCTCTGTAGTAAGACAATAAAGATTTCTCGTTTAAACATTTTAAGTTTTTTTTCAATCCGTTGATTACAGTGGCTTTCATATAAATATCCATGTTTATTACTTTTCTATTGGCTTAGTTTCATAAACTTACTGAGCTAATTCCAACTTAATCTAGTATCTTTTCTCAACAGAGTAGCATGAGTGATCTTTTCAACGGAATAAGTCATGCTTCCTCATTTACCTGCTTTAAGAACTTCAAGGATTTCCAACTGACTATCCTTTATGTATCATCCTTTTGGTAAAGACTTCTTTACTAGGTCTTTAGGGACTTTTCACATGTTTCCCTCTTCTTTTCCTAGATGCCTCCCCCCCTCCCTTCTAGACTCTGGGCGATTGCCTTTTCCCTGAATAACAAATATAATTATTTTCCATTCTGTCACTCTCTATTTCACAATCCTGAACTGCTATTCCCAGCATTTTACAAAATATACAAATATATACTGATTTCTAATTTTCTTGTTTGTCTATCATGTATATTAAGCTCATAACTCTTGTGAATGCAGGTACTAAATCTGTTTTGTTCACATACAGCACCAGCCCCACAGAGGGACTCAAATTATTTTGGAGCTCTATGAAAAAGTCAGGCCTGGAGATTATGACGTTAGACCTTTAGACCCATCCTTACAAAACCTAAAATATTACAACTGGGTGATCTTGTCTGAGATATGCAATGTCAAATGAATACAGGGGTTGAGGATCACTTTACCTCCATTCTTTGATCAGAGTAGGCAAGAGCTGATAAGGTTAAAATTATATGTATACCAATAAACATTTAATAAAAAAAACTAATTCTATTTTTATCCTGATAAGTAAATATGTGTAAACTGTTATTTAGAAAAGCTCAAAAATTTACAGAAAAATTATTGATCATGTATCTTTCAAATTATTGCTCAATTAACAAATGGCTAATATTCTTATTAAAACATTTTGGTGTACCACCTAATGCGTTACCTATTTGATAGCTACATAAGTTAGGATAAAGTTCAGTTACTAAGTGTCCAAATAAGGGACCTAAATAATCTAGCACTTTCTTTCTTCTTTCTTGTATAAAATAAGTCTGGAGGCATCTTCAAGGTCACTAGGCACCCTCTGCTTCACTATCTTCAAGGTCACCTATGATCTAGGTTGGATGCCAGAACTTGAGAATTCCTAAAAGGAAAAGAACAGAAAGGAGAGCGAATAGACTTACCTCTCAGATAAAGTCGTAAGGAGCTTTACTTGAAACTACCCAATAACTTCTTGCATTTCAATGTTGACTCCTGACTATAAGGAATACTGGCAAATGTAATCCTCTAGCTAGGAATTTTGTCACCTTAAAAAAATAAACAAACAAACAAACTAGAGTTCTAATAAAAACTAAGAAAGGAAGAATAGATATAGGATGGGAAAAAATTTTGTGCACATAAATCCTAATGATTTTGAATGATGCCACTTTAGGAGTATTTATATATATAACACTATACCTGTGGCAAAATAGGAATATTTCCTGAGATAATAAGAGCTGAAAGATATTGCTTTCATAAAGGAAATCCATTGTGTTTTATTTTTAAAATTTGTTACCTGAATTACTGTAATTTAGCATAATTTTGAAGTTAAATGTGAACTATTTTAAACAATGAATTATTTACTTGTTTAATAATCTTAAGTTATTTTAAAACATCTAAGGGAACTGAAAAATTATGTTTTGCATCTGCAAATAATTTTATTTATGATTTTATGTTTGTTCATCATTGTATATCTAAAACTCATTTTTCTAATAACTATATTATTAAATTTATTTTACTCTTACTTTGATATGATGGGATTCTGTCTAATGGTGCTGGAAAAAACATTTACATTTCAAATAATTTCTCCATTTAGCAATGTTTAAGGATCCAACCCTTCATGTCTGTTTTAGAAGATCATTATAATAGTCTCAGTAAAGTACATACTTAGGGTAGATTTTTGGCCACTGGGTACCAAGGAGTACATTTATTTAACTTCTCAGCAGCTCATTGGCATTTTGGTGAAAAGAGGTAATGGAGGCTATTTAATTAACCTCAAATATTTCACTGGCATAAGAAACTGAATCATCTGCCAGAATCATTAGCAACTTATAAGCTGAGTTCAGTAGCAAATGGTCATAAATTCAATCACGTGTAACCTTTCCAGTAAGTGACACCAGTCAACTGAAATTTATTATGGGGGAAATCACAGACTTTGACATTCATACTAAATATCTAGAGCATTAAGATTCTGCTTGCCAGAACCCTAGATATCACTTTGTAGGTAATGTACAGAATTTTAAGATGTAGAAATGATGGATAAGAACTGAGTAGTTCCTCTGAGTGTTATCAAGAAATATGAGAGGTTCAATATTTGATAATGCTTCATTTTCTTCAATAGGACAAACTCATACTGTGGGACCTAGAATGATAACTGTGATTACTGAAGTATCATAAAACATTGGTGAGTACATTTGGTTTGATGTATAGATAGTCTGGTGGTGAAGCTTACCTGGCAAGTTTCCATTAGGTATTCATGACAGATAACCTGAGAAAGCAATCAAATTTCATTTTACACTTATATGGTGTAGAATGTAATAGACTTTAAAAACTTAAAAACTTGATTAAATTATCAATAGCATGGTATAAATATACCCTGAATGATTTTTTTTCAAAGATTTATTCCCAATGATTTTCTCATCTTAGTTTTTTTTTTTTTCAAAGATTTATTCCCAATGATTTTCTCATCTTAGTTTTTTTTAAAATTAATTAATTGATGTATTTATATTTTTTTGGCCACATTGGGTCTTCGTCACTGCATGCAGGCTTTCCCTAGTTGCGGCAAGCAGGGGCTACTATTTGTTGTGATGTGTGGGCTTCTCATTGTAGTGGCTTATCTTGTTGCAGAGCACGGGCTCTAGGCACACGGACTTCAGTAGTTGTGGCTCGCGGATTCAGTAGTTGTGACTCACGGGCTCTAGAGCGCAGGCTCAGTAGTTGTGGCGCATGGGCTTAGTTGCTCCACGGCATGTGGGATCTTCTTGCACCAGGGATTGAACCCGTGTCCCCTGCATTGGCAGGCGGATTCTTAACCAGTGCACCACCAGGGAAGTCCCTAGCCTGAATGATTTTAAATTGGGTGCATTTCTTTCATAGTTTGGGAAATTTTGAAAAGTGAGGAAGAAGAATAACCAAAGGATCACATGTATAAGATAGGGAATTCGATATCAGTTATTTGATGCAAACACTAATATGATCATTTCCATTTGTTAAATTCACTAGACTGCCAGAATTCTTCATTGAGTGTAACCCTTCCAATAAATGACACAAGCTAATTAAGATTTACAATGTGGGAACAAACTATTTTGACAATCATGTCTAAGTATGTTTTCCAAACTTGAGGTTTCACTTAGTAGACGTTGCAATCAGTATTTGTGGCATAGAGTTAGTAAGTATTGATAGAATTTTACCTCATGTAGCAAAGATTTAAAATTGTTTTGAAATTAACGCTTGCATCCTCACACAGTATCTGATATTTTACTAAAATAGCTAAACTTAAAAAAGTACATAAATACAGGTCATAATAGAGTTGGTTCAAATTGATATCTTAGATGTCAGTTCACAGAGAATTTTCACTAGTAACAAAGGCATGGGCAGAATTATAATTCATTTATATGCATATATTCAATTAAAATGTTATAATTTATGTACAGAAAAATCATTTTAGTTATGAGTGAGTACATCTGTTCCTCTTAGTACATCTAATTTTTCTGGCCTTGGCCAGCATGGCCTGACCTATGCTGGGCTCTTTTAATCATGTGTAGTCAGCTGTCAGGTTGACCAGTAGGCCAGCTGGAGGGTGGATGACCTAGATGGGTCTCACTTACATCTCACGTGTTATATTTGACCACTGGCTGTCAGCTGGGTATATCACTTCTTCTCCACATGGCACCCTCTTCCAGAAGGCTAGCTTGGATTTATTTATACAGCAAATAAAGGGTTCCAAGAGCAGCAAGCCCCAGTGCGCAAGTACTTTTCAAGTGTCTGCCTATATCACATTTAATAAAGCACGTTACATTGTAAGAGCATAAAAGCAGGGAAGAGAAGTTTGTCTTTTTTTAATTGGCTCCATATCTCACAATACAGTCTTTATTATGTATCTCTAAAACACATGGCCTCTCAGGAAAATAGACTGAAAATATTCTATCATTTCTGAATATTTACATAAAAAAGAATAAATAATATCATACTGAAAATTATCTTCCTGATTATTTCTTCAGAGTTAAATATTTGCCAGTCATACAATTTATTAGCATCTTTTATCAAATAAAAATAGGATATTCTGTGTAGATGTAGTTTGCTTCACAGTCCTTGCTCTAATCTGCCACAATTTTCAGTTGAAATATATGTTAACGTGGGGGGAAATCCACAACCAGAGCTTGCAGAGAATTTTTATTTAAGCATAAGATTAATTGAACTAAACAAAAAATCAAATGCAGTGAACAATACATGATATGCATTCAGAATTAGAATAAAACTATTTTCATGAAAAAAAAACCCTCTAACAAAATCTGCTCCCTTGTCCACAGAGAGTTTGCACAAGCCTGAGTATTAAATGGCATCTACTTGTTTTGGTGCTATCTTTGAGAAAAGGAAGTGCATTTTTTTTTGCCTGTAACTTCTCTTTACCCAAGTTTATCTCCTGTTTGACAACTGTTTGAGAACTGAAAGTCTTAGGTGAAACTGGGCAAAAAGGAAATAGGAGGGAATGAAAAAGCATTCCATACTCTCAGGAAGGAATGAAAAGTCAGCCTATAAAATAGACTGCATTTATTCAGATGACTTTTCCCCACCTTTCTTACTGGTAAAGAACATTTTCAGGAGATGCCCTTCATGAAACTGAGATTTAAACATTAGATATTCATAGCCAGCTACTGGGCTGACAAAGTTTCTTGGCCGTCACCCAACTCGGAATAAGGGCAACAAGTACTTCCTGATATGAAACACCAGGGCTGGGTAGCTTCCTCTTCATTTGAGATTGAGCTAACTGTCAAAAACTTGGCTTATGATGAAGAAATCATCACAAGCTAATCCATCAAATACACTATACACATGTCCTCCAAATGGATCTTTTACACACAACTATAATGGTCTTTAGCGGTATTCAATCACCAAGCTCCTAAAACTAATATCCAACGTTCTCCATGATCTGATTCCACCTATCCTGTGTAGCCTGGGATTTTACTATTCCTTCCATCAGGCATCATTTTCCAAGGACACTAAACACTTATTGTAGCTGTAATTATTTTTAATGTTATTGCCCTATGTCCTTTATACTCGAGTTAAGTGGTTAACTCTCCACCATATTACAGCAGAGGATTCAGATATGAGTACACATGTACCTTTACCAGTGTGTTGTATGGTTTCATGTTACTAATTAGCATCCTTCCATTTCAGCTCGAAGAACTCCTTTCATCATTTCTTATAAGGCAGGTGTAGTGGTGATGAATTTCCTCAGTTTGTCTGGGAAAGTGTCTCCCCCATTCATTTCTGAAGGGTGCTTTGTCTGGTAAAGTTCTCTTGGCTGACAGTTTCTCCGTCAGCACTTTGAATATACTGTCCTACTCTCCCCTGGCCTGTAAGGTTTCTGCTAAGAAATCTGCTAATAGCCTTATGGGAATTCCTTGTAACTTATAAGCTTTTATTCTCTTGCTGCCTTTTTTTTTTTTTTTTTTTTTTGCGGTATTCGGGCATCTCACTGTTGTGGCCTCTCCTGTTGTGGAGCATAGGCTCCGGACGCATAGGCTCAGAGGCCATGGCTCACGGGCCTAGCCACTCCGCGGCATGTGGGATCTTCCCGGACCAGGGCACGAACCCGTGTCCCCCGCATCGGCAGGCGGACTCTCAACCACTGGGACACCAGGGAAGCCCTCTCTTGCTGCTTTTAAGATTCTTTTTTTTTGTCTCTGAATTTTGCCAGTTTTAGGATAATGTGTCCTAGAGTCTCTTAGAGAGAATCTCTTGATTCTATGTGGTGACCTATGAGATCCATTAACTTGGCTATAGAAACCTCTCCCCAGATTTGGGAAGTTCTCAGCCATTATTTCTTTAAGAAAACTTTTTGCTCCCTTCTCCTTCAAAGTTCCTGTCTTCAATATCATTGGTTCTTTCTTTTGCCTGATTAAGTCTGCTGTTGCTCTCTATTGCATTTTTCATTTCATTCATTGTACTTTTTAGCTCCAGAATTTCTATCTGGTTCATTTTTTTTTATGATTTCTCTTTATTAGACATCTCATTTTATTTGTGTATTGTTTTCCTGATTTTGTTGAATTGTTTGTCTATGTTTTCTGGTAGCTCATTGAGTTTTCTTAAAGCAACTATTTGAATTCTTATGGTAAATCAGAGATCTCCACATCTATGGGTTCAGTTACTGGAAGATTATTGTGATCCTTTTGGTGGTATCATATTTCCCTGATTTGTCCTGTTACTTGGAATTTTGACTTGCCACCTTTGCATCTGAAGTAGTCACTTCCTCCAATCTATACTAACTGCCCATTTAATGCATCCAAACTTGTATTTTTTTTGCATATTAGTCTTCATAATATAAATTTTGTTCATGTAGTTAACAGTGTCCAGATTTTTTGAATTTTACTAAAAATACACTTTCTAAAATTTGTTTTTTCCTATACTTTGTAAATGGGATTTTCTGGTAAATCTGGAGTAGAATTTTTTTATAGCTTAGGTCGAGGCATCTTTTCTAAGTCCTATTCTTTTCCAGCTTCTTTAGTCTTAAAGAATAAGGAGATAATATGCTGCACCAAAAAAAAAAAGTTCCATATTTTTTGATGATATCCCACTGTCTACCTGGTTGAAACAAACCCTAAGAAAGTTTTCTTCCTCTTAGATGTTCAGTTGCAGGGCAAGCTGAATTGCAGACCCTAGTCCAATGATTGATATTGTTATCTTTTATTTAGCTAGTGTCACCACTGTTGGATTGAGAAAAGATACTCTTGTTTTACTAGTTGGTGCTCTGTCTGTGCAGATAATTTAATCTTAGATCATTATAAGCAGTTATAATGCTTCTCACTCAGCAATATTAACTCTCAGAGCCTCTTGGTCCCACACCTCTTCTTGTAAACCCTTTCATATTACCAGCTTCAAGCCATGGGCTATACTGTAATTTAGCTAGTACATTTCTACTCCAAATATGCTATATTATTGGAAATTGTAGACCATATGTATTTCTAGCATCTGGGCTAATAACATGTTACACTGAGAATCCAATGGTGATGGCCACCTTATACAGGATATGTTGTAAATTGTAGGAGTGGGTTCTCAATCCCCAACCTGCACTGCCTACCCCCATATAATGTGGTAGGGGTATAGAGGGAGAATGAATAAAATCTCTGGACTCCCCCTGTTTCTCAGTATATGGCCCTGCTATTCAATCTCAAGCTTTGTTTTTTGGGGTTTTTTTCTTTTTTTTTAAATGCTTTGGTAACAGAATTTCCTTCAGAGATTAAAAATATACTCCACCAATATTCCCAGTTTAGAATTAGGCAATAATCATTATTGCAACTACCCCTAACATGGTTATTGACCTATTTTTCTCTACCTGTACACATTCTTCTGTGGTTTTGAAAAGCAAAATTGTGGTAAAAGTGGGAAGGGTAGAAGGAGAAGGGTCTTACAAGTTTATAGTACAGAACCAAAGAGGAAAAGCCCTGGGCGTCTAGGAAAGGGACATGGGAAGAGAAGCACTGTGGGAGTCATGGGAGATGAAGGGCAGTAGAGTCACTACAGACTCTGTCCCATCATGGTTGTTGAGTGATACAAGTAAATAATTAACACTTTTATGGGAACACCTCCCTGATACTACATCACATGATCACAACTTTACTAGGATCATACATTGTTGCAAGTTTCTATATTTTCATGATTATTTTCCTGTAAAGATTAGGAAGACATAATCAAGCAGCATAATTTTTCAAATATTCACGATGAAGTCAGCATTCTTTTGCAAATAATTTTCATACATAAACATATGATTTTTACAATACTTGAAACTTTTATCAGTTAAAATTTAATATTATATTAATTAAATAAATAAAAAATCCCCCTGTGGTTATCTCTAAAGCTTTCTACATATAATTAATTATGTAACTTGGTGTCAAAAACTAAAGTATGATAGCTAGAATATCGTGTATTTCATGATTGAAATTCTGGACAGTGCCTAGAAAGACTAGAAAATAGGGACTATAAACTCAGACCTTGATCTGAATGTCCTTGTTTTAAAGATTTAATCCTTAAAATGATACAAATTTCATTTTGGATATTTAATTTCTTTTTTTGCTAAGTAATAAAATATGCATAAGTAATGTGGCAGAGGTAGTGATGAACATCTTGAAAGAGATAATTCTTTGGCGAATAAAGGTAGTTTATAATATTAATGCTATGAGCAATGAAGACCAAAGGAAGGTAAGAAATATAGATTATGTCTTGTGACTTTCTATGATATTTATTAAACTCAATAACTGTTCTCAGAGTTTGAAAATTGGCTGTCAATCACATATTAAGAATTATATTTCATACTGGTGGTTACTAAGTAAAGCTGTATATTAGGAACTTTTAAAATCTTTTGCTACAATTAGTAGAAGAATATTCAGGCTTAAGGCATAGAAATACCTAGTGTTCTTCCAAGTTTCCAGGTACACTTCTGTGACCAAAATATTTTTTTAACACCTTTATTGGAGTGTAATTGCTTTACAATGCTGTGTTAGTTTCTGCTGTATAACAAAGTGAATCAGCTATACGTATACGTATATCCCCATATCTCCTACCTCTTGTGTCTCCCTCCCACCCTCCCTATCTCACTCCTCTAGGTGGACACAAAGCACGGAGCTGATCTCCCTGTGCTATGAGGCTGCTTCCCACTAGTTATCTGTTTTACATTTGGTAGTGTATATATGTCAATGCCACTTTCTCACTTCGTCCCAGCTTACCCTTCCCCCTCCTCTTGTCCTCAAGTCCATTCTCTATGTCTGCAGCTTTATTCCTGTCCTGGCCCTAGGTTCTTCAGAACTTTTATTTTTTAAGATTCCATATATATGGGTTAGCATACAGTATTTGTTTTTCTCTTTCTGACTTACTTCACTCTGTATGACAGACCCTATGTCCATCCACCTCACTACAAATATCTCAATTTTGTTTCTTTTTATGGCTGAGTAATATTCCATTGTATATATGTGGCACACCTTCTTTCTCCATTCATCTGTTGATGGACACTTAGGTTGCTTCCATGTCCTGGCTATTGTAAATAGAGCTGCAATGAACATTGTGGTACATGTCTCTTTTTGAATTATGGTTTTCTCAGGGCATATGCCCAGTAGTGGGATTGCTGGGTCATATGGTAGTACTATTTTTAGTTTTCTAAGGAACCTCCATACTGTTCTCCATAGTGGTTGTATCAATTTACATTCCAGAAAAATGGTACTTCTTGAACTTCTTTACTGACTTACTTCTTCTGTTTCCTTTTCCTGAAGTGAGACATCCTTTTATATTTCATACTTTATATGGAGGGAGCATTAGTTACTCAACAATTGATTGATAATTCAATCACCTTGGGAGTTTCTTCTTCCAAACATTAGCAGCATTCATATATGAAGGTTATAGTATAAATTTTGTGGCCAAAAATTATGTAAAAGGATATTTTACGTTAAAGGAATAACATTAAGATGTTCTTTGACCAGAGCACATAGTGGCATCCAAGTATCTGCCATTCATCAACCACGACCCCATAAATAGTTCCTTGGGGTTCATGTATGCACAAACCACCATAGCAGATAAATGAAGACAGGGTAATGTATTACTGGTAAAATTTTGTTTCCAAAGCACACTGCAGATTCCTAATGAATGAGGCTATGACATACAAACATTATGATAGGTACAGCCTAGACCTCACATCGATCAGCCTGTTTTTCTGCCATTTTCCCCGCACAGAGTTCCCAGATCCCATTACACTAATGCTGGAGGAAAGGCAGTCTGTTGAAGGGAAACACAGTCAATGATGACAGCTACCCTCTCCGCTTATAGACCAGGATGTTCAGCTGCCTATCTTGGGACTTCTGGTGCTGAGGTGATGGGAGGCAGCCCTGAGGATTTTCTTATCCCATCTCTGCTGTGAGGAACGTCCGCCGTCTCTTTTCCTTCTTCCATAATCCAAGCCAAATTGGTCTCCCTAAAGACCACTGCAAAACTTCCTGGTCTTATTCTTCTTTCTCTCTTCACCTACAGTTTATACAACAACTCATGTCATCTCTTCAAAATACATACCTACAAAGTGTGTCATCACCCTGGTCATTATCTTTTGATAATTTCTCATAATAATAAAAATAAAATTTGAATTTGGTGTTCTCTACATGGTGTGACCCTGGGCAACCTCTTTAAATATATTTCCTACTGCTCTTCACTGGTACCCTCTGCTCAAGCCATACTAGTGTCCTTTCTGTTTCTCAGACAAACGTGCAAGCAAGAACAGAATTGTGTAAAATAAAGTGTTGCGAGAAAAACAACAACAACACACCAAACTAGAATTCTGTACTCTGCAAAATCATCCTTCAAAAGTGAAGGAGAGATACTTTCCCATGCACATTATAAAAATAATTAATGAATACTATGAACAACTCTATGACCACAAATTTGATAATCTACATGACATGGATCAATTCCTTGAAAACACAATCTTCCAAAACTCACACAAGAAGAAATAGACAACCTGAAGAGGCCTATCTCTATAAAGAAATCCAATCAATAATTAATAGACTTCCCAAAGAGAAAGCATCAAACTCAAATGAGTTCACTGATGAATTCTACCAAACGTTTAAAAAAGAAATTATATAAATTTTCTACAATCTATTTCAGAGGATAGAAGCTAAGCGAATACTAACTCATTTTATGAGGTCAGCATTACCCTAATACCAAAACTGGACAGAGACATTACAAGAAAAGAAAACTTCAGACCAACATCTCACATGAACATAGATGTAAAAATCCCCAACAAAATATTAGCAAGTTGAACCTTCAAAGTATAAGAAGAATTATACACCACAACTAAGTGGGATATATCCCAGATATGCAAGGCAGATTCAACATCCAAAAATCTATTAATGTAATATGTCATATCCAAAGGCTAAAAAAGAAAAATTACTTGATAATTTCAATAGATGGAGAAAAAGCTTTTGACAATATCCAACACCCTTTCATGATAAAAATTCTCAATGAGGAATATAGAGAAATTTCCTCAATTTGATTAAAAAATCTACAAAAAACCCACAGCTAACATCTTACTTAATGGTGAGAAGCTTGAAACTTTCCCACTAAGATCCAAAACAGACAAGGATGTCCCCTCTTGCCACTTTTCAACATTGTACTGCTAGCACTGGCTAATGCAGTAAGACAAGAAAAGCTATAAAAGATTACAGATTGGGAAGAAATAAATAATTTTGTCTTTGTGTGCAAATGATATAATCATATATGTAGAAAATCTGAAAAAAAATGACTCCTGGAACTAATAAGCAGTTAGCGCAAGGTTGCAGGATACAAGGTTAATAATCAAAAGTCAATTGCTTTCCAGTATACAGCAAAGAAAAGTGGAATTTGAAGTTAAAAACACAATACTATTTACATTAGCATCCCTAAAAGTTAACGCATAGGTATAAATCTAACAAGATATGTACATGATCTATATGAAGAAAACTATAATCCTCTAATAAAGAAAATCCAGAAAAGAGCTATATAAATGAAGAGGTACTTCATGTTCATAAATAGAAATATCACCAAGGTGTCAGTTCTTCCCAACTTGATCTATAGATTCAGCTATCCCAATCAAAATCCCAGCAAGTTATTTCATGGATATTAACAAACTGATTCTACAGTTGATGTGAAGATGGAAAAGACCAAGATTGGCCAATACAATATTGAAGATAAGAACAAAGTTGGAGGACTGAACTACCAGATTTTGAGACCTACTATAAAGCTATAGCAGTTAAAGAAGCATGATACTGGTGAAAGAATAGATCAATATAACAGAATACCCAGAAATAGATCTCCCTAAATATAGTTAATTAATCATGATCAAAGGAGTAAAGGCAATTAAATAGAGCATAATAGTCTTTACAACAAATGGTGCTGGAACAACTGAACACCTACATTCAAAAAAAAAAAAACACAAAAAACAAAAACCAAAGTATAGATACAGACCTTATAGTCTTCACAAAAATTAACTTAAAATGATCATAAACCTAAATGTACAATGTAAAACTATAAAACTCTCAGATGATAACATAGAGAAAATCTAGATTACTATGGGTATGGCAAGGACTTTTTAGATACAACATCAAAGGCACAATCCATGAAATAAATAATTGAGAAGTCGGACTTCATTAAAATTTTAAAAATCTGCTCTGAAAAACACAATGTCAAGTGTTTGAGAAGACAAGCCACCGACTGGGAGAAAATATCTGTCAAAGACTTATCTGATAAAAACTGTTGTATAAGATATACAAAGAACTATTAAAGTAAAAAATAAGAAAACAACCAACCCATTTGAAAAATGGGCCAAAGATTATATTTTTTTAGTAGATCTTTATTGGGGTATAATTGCTTCACAATACTGTATTCGTTTCTGTTGCACAACAAAGCGAATCAGCCATATGCGTACACATGTCCCCATATCCACTCCCTCTTAAGCCTCCCTCCCATCCTTCCTATCCCATCCCTCTAGGTCATCGCAAAGTACCAAGGTGATCTCTCTGTGCTATGCTGCTGCTTCCAAGCAGCCAACTATTTTTATTTGGTAGTTTACATATGCCAATATTGCAGTCACGTCGCCCCAGCTTTGCCCTCCCACCTCATGTCCTCAAGTCCATTCTCTATGTCTACCTCTTTATTCCTGCCCTGCAACTAGGTTCATCAGAAACAATTTTGGTTTTTTATTTTAGATTCCATATATATGCGTTAGCATACGGTATTTGTTTTTCTTACTTACTTCACTCTGTATGACAGACTCTAGGTCCATCCGCCTCACTACAAATGACTCAATTTCATTTCTTAAAATTGAGAAATTGGCTGAGTAATATTCCATTGTATACATGTGCCACATCTTCTTTATCCATTCATCTGTCGATGGACATTTAGGTTGGTTTCATGTCCTAGCTATTGTAAATAGTGATGCATGAATATTGTGGTACATGTCTCTTTCTGAATTATGGTTTTCTCAGAGTATAAGACCAGGAGTGGAATTGCTGGGTCATATGGTAGTTCTATGTTTAGTTTTCTAAGGAACCTCCATACTGTTTCCCATAGTGGTTGTATCAATTTACATTCCCACCAACAGTGCAAGAGGGTTCCCTTTTCACCACACCCTTTCAGCATTTACTGTTTCTAGATTTTTTGATAATGGCCATTCTGACCGGTGTGAGGTGATACCTCACTGTAGTTTTGATTTGCATTTCTCTAATAATTAGTGATGTTGAGCATCTTTTCATGTGCCTCTTGGCCATCTGTATGTCTTCCTTGGTGAAATGTTTACTTACGTCTTCCACCTATTTTTTAAATGGATTGTTTGTTTTTTTGATATTGAGCTTCATGAGCTGTTTGTATATTTTGGAGCTTAATCCTTTGTCTGTTGTTTCATTTGCAAATATTTTCTCCCATTCTGAGGGTTCTCCTTTTGTCTTATTTATGGTTTCCTTTGCTGTGCAAAAGCTTTTAAATTTCATTAAGTCCCATTTGTTTATTTTTGGTTTTATTTCCGTTACTCTAGGAGGTGGGTCAAAAAAGATCTTGCTGTAGTTTATGTCAAAGAGTGTTTTTCCTATGTTTTTCTCTAAGAATTTTATAGGGTCTGGCCTTATATTTAAGTCTTTAACCTATTTGGAGTTTATTTTTGTGTATGGTGTTAGGAATTGTTATAATTTCAGTCTTTTACATGTAGCTGTCCAGTTTCCCCAAAACCATTTATTGAAGAGGCTGTATTTTCTCCATTGTATGTTCTCGCCTCCTTTGTCATAAGTTTGGTGCCCACATGTGCATGGATTTATCTCTGGGCTTTTTATCCTGTACACTGATCTATATTTCTGTTTTTGTGCCAGTACCATACTGTCTTGATTACTATAGCTTTGTGGTATAGTTTGAAGTCAGGACGACTGATTCCTCCAACTCTGTTTTACTTTCTCAAGATTGCTTTGGCTATTCAGGGTCTTTTGTGTTTCCATACGAATTGTAAATTTTTTTGTTCTAATTCTGTGAAGAATGCCATTGGTAATTTGATAGGGATTGTATTGAATATGTAGGTTGATTTGGGTAGTATAGTCATTTTCACAATGCTGATTCTTCCATTCCAAGAACATGGTATATTTCTCCATCTTCTTATGTTATCTTTGATTTCTTTCATCAGTGTTTTATAGTTTTCTGAGTACAAGTCTTTTGCCTCCTTAAGCAGGTTTATTCCTAGATATTTTATTCTTTTGTTGCAATGGTAAATGGGGGTGTTTCCTTAATTTCTCTTTCTGATTTTTCATTGCTGGTGTATAGGAATGCCAGCGATTACTGTGCATTAATTTTGTATCCTGTTACCTTACCAAATTCATTCATTAGTTCTAGTAGTTTTCTGGTGGCATCCGTAGGATTTTCTTTGACAGTTTTACTTCTTCTTTTCCAATTTGGATTCCTTTTATTTCTTTTTCTTCTCTCATTGCCATGGCTAGGACTTCCATAACTATGTTGAATAAGAGTGGGGAGAGTGGACATCCTTGTCTTTTTCCTGAACTTAGTGAAATGCTTTCAGTTTTTCACCATTGAGTATGATGCTTGCTGTGGGTTTGTCATATATGGCCTTTATTATGTTGAGGTAGGTTCCCTATATGCCCATTTTCTGGAGAGTTTTTATCAGAAATGGGTGTTGAATTTTGTCAAAAGCATTTTCTGCATCTATTGAGATGATCATATGGTTTTTATTCCTTAATTTGTTAATGTGGTGTATCACATTGATTAATTTGCATATTTTGAAGAATCCTGGGATAAATCCCACTTGATCATGGTGTTTGATCCTTTCAATGTGCTGTCAGATTCTATTTGCTAGTATTTTGTTGAGGATTTTTGCATCTATGTTCATCAGTGATATTGGTCTATATTATTCTTTCTTTGTGATATCTTTTTGTGGTTTTGGTATTCAGGTGATGGTGGCTTTGTAGAATGAATTTGGGAGTGTTTCTCCATATAGTTGTTTGTAGTAGTCTCTTATAATCCTTTGTATTTCTGCAGTGTCAGTTATGGTTCCTCCTTTTTCATTTCTAATTTTATTGATTTGTGTCCTCTCCATTTTTTTCTTGATGAGTCTGGCTAAGAGTTTATAAATTTTGTTTATCTTCTCAAAGAACCAACTTTTAGTTTTATTGATCCTTGCTACTGTTTTCTATTTCATTTATTTCTGCTCTGATATTTATGATTTCTTTCCCTTCTACTGACTTTTGGTTTGCTTTGTTCTTCTATCTCTAGTTGTTTTTTATTTTCTCTAGTTGTTTTAAGTGTAGGGTTAGATTGTTTACTTGAGATGTTTCTTGTTTCTTGAGATGAGATTGTATTGCTATAAACCTCCCTCTTAGAACTGCTTTTGCTGCTGTGTCCCATAGGTTTTGGGTCACCATGTTTTCATTGTCATTTGTTTCTATGTATTTTTTAATTTCTTATTTGATTTCTTCAGTGATCTCTTGGTTATTTAGTAAAGCACTGTTTAGCCTCCATGTATTTGTGTTTTTTACAGTTTTTTCCCTGTAACTGATTTCCAATCTCATAGCATTGCTGTCCAAAAAGATGCTTGATACAATCTCAATTTTCTTAAATTTTCCGAGGCTTCATTTGTGACCCAAGATTTGATCTATCCTGGAGAATGTTCCATGTGCACTTGAGAAGAAAGTGTATTCTGCCACTTTTGTGTGGAATGTTCTATAAATATCAGATCTATCTGGTCTATTGTGTCATTTAAAGCTTGTGTTTCCTTATTTATTTTCAATTTGGATGATCTGTCCATTGGTGTAAGTGAGGTGTTAAAGTCCCCTACTATTATTGTGTTACTGTTGATTTCTCCTTTCATGGTTGTTAGCATTTCCCTATGTATTGAGTGCTCCTATGTTGGGTGCATAAACATTTATAATTGTTATATCTTCTTCTTGGATTGATCTCTTGATCATTAGGTAGTGTCCCTCTTTATCTCTTGTAACAGTCTTTATTTTAAAGTCTATTTTATCTGATAGGAGTATTGCTACTCCAGCTTTCTTTTGATTTCCATTTGCATGGAATATCTTTTTCCATCCCCTCACTTTCATTCTGTATGTGTCCCTAGGTCTGAAGTGGGTCTCTTATAGACAGCATATATATGGGCCTTGTTTTTGTATCCATTCAGCCAGTCTGTGTCTTTTGGTTGGGGCATTTAATCCATTTACATTCAAGGTTATTATCGATATGTATGTTCCTATTACCATTTTCTTAATTGTTTTGGGTTTGTTTTTGTGAGTCATTTTCTTCTCTTGTGTTTCCTGCCTAGAGGAGTTTCTTTAGCATTTGTTATAAAGCTGGTTTGGCGATGCTGAATTCTCTTCGCTTTTGCTTGTCTGAAAAGCTTTTGACTTCTCAATCGAATGTGAATGAGATCCTTGCTGGGTAGAGTAATCTTGGTTGTAGGTTTTTCTCTTTCATCACTTTAAGTATATCCTGCCACTCCCATCTGGCCTGCAGATTTTCCACTGAAAAATCAGCTGATAACTATGGGGATTCCTTTGTATGTTATTTTTTGATTTTCCCTTGCTGCTTTTAGTCATTTTTCTTTGAATTTAATTTCTGTTAGTTTGATTAATATATGTCTTGTTGTGTTTTTCCTAGAGTTGATCATGTATGGAACTCTCTGTGCTTCCTGGACTTCGGTGAATATTTCCTTTCCCATGTTAGTGAAGTTTTCCACTATAATCTCTTCAAATATTTTCTCAGACTTTCTCTTCTTCTGGGACTCCTATAATTCTAATGTCAGTGCATTTAGTGTTGTCCCAGAGGTCTCTGAGATTGTCTTCAATTCTTTTCATTCCTTTTTCTTTATTCAGCTCCTCGGCAGTTTCTTCCACCATTTTGTCTTCCAGCTCACTTATTCGTTCTTCTGTCTCAGTTTTTCTGTTATTAATTCCTTCTAGTGTGTTTTTCATTTCAGTTATTGTGTTGTTCATCTCTGTTTGCTCATTCTTTATTTCTTCTAGATCTTTGTTAAACATTTCTTGTATTTTCTCAATCCGTGCCCCCATTCTATTTCTGAGATTCTGGATCATCTTTACTATCTTTACTCTGAATTCTTTTCCAGGTAGATTTCTTAGTTCCTCTTCATTTATTTGGTCTTGTAGGTTTTACCTTGATCCTTAATCTGTGACATTTTTTTTGCCACTTTTTTTTGTTTTATGTGGATTGTGTTCCTGTCTTACTGGTTGTTTGGCCTGAGGCTTCCAACACTGGACTTTGTAGGCTATTTTGTAGAACTGGGTCTTGATGCAGCGATGAGGCACTCCCTGAAACCTCACTCTGATGAATATTCCTTGGGGTCTGAGGTTCTTTGTTAGTCCAGTGGTTCGGACTCTGAGCTCCCACTGCAGGAACTTCAGCCTGACCCTGGGCTTGTGAACCAAGATCCCACAAGCCACATGGGGCAGTAAAAAAAAAAAAAAAAAGATCAATAACAAAATAAAAAATAAAATTAGACTAGGAAACTATTAGGTATGTTAGGAAGAATATAAAAATTTAGATGAATCAACAACTGGAAGGTACATCAGTACCACAAGAGTAAAAAAGAGGAGGAGGGAAAAGAAAAAAAAAAAAAAAGGGCAGGGGGAAGCCCTTGCTGTGGAGTGTGGGGTCTAAGCATGGGTGAGGTTTGGATGGTGGGCATGGCCAATGCTCAGGACCCACAGGGCTGGAAAAGGCCCAGTGGGCTGTTGGGGGTGGGGCTTAGGGTCAAAGAACAGAAGGTGCCCAGGCCTGCCCCCCACCCCTGGTCTCAGAGGGCAGGGGACCTCACCTGGGAGCCCAGCAGGCTTCCTGGGCTCAGGTGGGTGGGGCAACCGCTCTTCTCTCCTCTCTTGCTCCTCCAGTCTGGGAGAGCCCCTCCCACCTGCCTCTCCTGATTTCCCTGGCCTCCCTCCTATGCCCCCAAGGACCCATGTGTCCTGGAGGGGTGTTTGGAGGGCAGGGGACCAGCCTGGGAGCTCAGCAGGCCCTCTGGCCCGAGTGGACCAGGCGATCGCCCTCCGCTTCTCTCCCACTCTTCCTGGAGAGTCCCTCCTGCCTGCCTCTCCTGATCTCCCCAGCTTCAGGGGTGCCGATCCTGTCTGGCCTCCACTTCTCCCTGCTCAGTCCCGCTACATCCTACTGGTTCACTTTAGGGTTCCTCCTGTCTCCTTGTGTGTCAGAGTCCCCGACCAGCGGCTGGCAGGTGCTCTAGTTGTGGGGAGACGCTAACTCTGCATCTTCCCACACCGCCATCTTGACTCCACTTCTGGGCCAAAGATTTTAACAGACACCTCACCAGAAAAGATGACAAATAGCATATAAAAAGGTGCTTCATATTATATGTCATCAGGGAAATGCAAAGCAACAAGATACCACTATCCACCTATTAGAATGGCCAAAATTCAGAACAATGACAACACCAAATTCTAGAAAGGATGTGGAGTAATAGACATTCTCATTCATTGCGCGTGGGAATGCAAAATGGTTCAGCCACTTTGGAAGACAGTGTGGCAGTTTCTTACAAAACTAAATACATTCTTACCACACAATCCAGTAATAGCACTCCTTGGCATTTATCCAAACAAGATCCATACTTAGGTCCACACAAAAACCTGCACATGCATGTTTATAGGATCTTTATTCATAATTGTCAAATCTCGGAAGCAACCAAGGTGTGCTGCAGCAGGTGAATGGGTACATAAACTGTGGTACATCCAGATAATGTAATATTATTCAGTGCTAAAAAGAAATCACCTATTAAACCATAAAAAGAAATGGAGGAAGCTTAAATGCATGTTATGAAGTGAAAGAAGCCAACCTAAAAAGGCTACATATGGTGTGACAACTCTATGACATTCTGGAAAAGCAAATCTACTGACATAGTAAAAAGAACAGTGATTGACAGGGGGTGGGGAAGGGGGGATGGACAGGTAGAGCACATGGGATTTTCAGGGCAGTGAAAATCCCATGTGCTCTACCTGTTCATCTCCCCTAGCACAATGATGGATACATGCCATTATTCATCTGTCCAAATCCATAGAATGTATAACACCAGGAGTGAACCTTAATGTAAACTATGGACTTTGAGCGATCATTATGTGTCAATTTAGGTCCACCAATTGTAAGAAATGTACCACTCTGGTGGGAGATGTTGATAATGTGGGAGACTATTCATATATGGGAACAAGGAGCATATGGGGACTCTCTGTGTTTTCCCCTCAATTTTGCTGCACACCTAAAACTGCTCTAAAACATTAATGTGTTTATAAACAAAAAAGCAATAGAATATTGCAGTTGAATCATTGAATTTTTTAAATTGGAAAAGTTTGGACAGGTAGTTGAGGAGGTGGGCATTGAATTTCATGGTAAGATGTTCATTTTGAACAGATTACTGTGGATATGATATAGAGAATGGCATTGAGAAAAGAGTGTATTGGGTAGAGGCAAAATGATTAGGTGGCTATTCCAAAGATGGTAATTTGGACATGGGATGTGATGATAGATTATTGTTGGAATTCAAGAGATATTAAGATAACAATAAGGAAAAGATTTGGCACTGAGTTACTGTGTAAGATTTAAGGAAATGGAAAACAACAAGGTCTCTGTCTTGTGTGGCTAGAAGTTTGGTGATTCCATTCTCTGATATATGGATCATTGGAAAATGAACAGGTCTGGGGTAAGAGAGGAGGGGGTGGATATTATGAGAGCAGTTTTGGACAAGTTGAGATTAAGGAATTTTTGAGAAATCCAAATGGAAATGTTGATATATCTAAGCTCAAAAAAAAAAAAAAAGGTTTCGCCAAAAGATACAAATTGGGTAATTATTGGTATGTTGAGAGCTTGAACAGAATGACCTATAGAGGAGAACATAAGAAGGAGATACCTAGAATTGAGTCTCACAGAAACCTAGCTTTAATGGCTAATTAATGGTAGAGAAGGATGGGTCCATATGGTGAATGAAGGGTGACCAGAGAGTGAGAAGTAAAAACTAGTGAAGTGAGTGTTTCAAATAGAAGAGCATGGCTCATAGTGTCAAAGAGTGTTCTGAGCCTTTTTATGATGAGGACTGAAACCTCTTCTTTGACTTCTGATCCCACTCTAAGGAAACATTTCATCCTACTTGTGGGGAAAGTCTATTACCAGTCAAATGTAATACACCACTTGGAACTAAAAATGCAGAGTTAAACAGATACACAGGATTACCATTGACCCCTGAACAATGAGGGGGGGTTAGGGGTGCTGAACATCCACAGTCGAAAATTGGCATATAACTTTTTACTCCCCCAGAGCTTAACTACTAATAGCATACTGTTAATCAGAAGCCTTACTGATAACATAAACAGTCAATTAATACACATTCTGTATGTTATATATATACATACACATACATATATATACATCTATTTTATGCATTCATGACATAACTAACTTTATATTAATTTTTCAATATTTCCAGGCTTTGTGGTTCATTTTTCAAGTTTTTCAAATCTCCAAAAAATTTCCAATATATTTACTGAAAAACATCCATATAAGTGGACCTGTGCAGTTTAAACCTATGTTATTCAAGGGTCAACTGGACTATTTTCCTTAAGAAAACCAGAAAACAATAATATTGTGTCTGAAGTTTTACCATTCTCAATAGTTCACTTCAGCAAACTCAGTGAGCCTTCTGCAATAGGCTCACAAATTCCTATGTCTAGCATTCCATCTAGCATTTACACTTTCATTAAAATGTAAAATCATTAGGAGAGGTATTAACTTATTATTAATAAAAATGGTTGATTAGGAATCAGGAGCATTTTCATGGAAGTGACAACAGATGCATATTAGGTTCCAAGACAGAAGAAATATGCCAAAGCAAATCAGTTTGGGTGGATTATTCCCTCATCAATGTCTATTTTTAATGCAGAGATTACATCTGTATCTTCAGAAAGACTAAAATAATAAAATTTAAAGGTGAATTGTAAGAGAAATAGGATAGTGAGTAGATTATAGACTCTTATCAGTGTACAGCTTCTTTTATATAAGTCAAATGTAATGCAATCGTAGAATTGTTCAGTGGATAAGGAGACCCTCTGTATACTTAACATCGCTGCATCGATATTTGAGGATAAAAAAATATCTTGCTATTATAAAAATAAATAGGAATCAACCGTCTATGTAATGCATCAATACCACCTTTATACATCTTTTTATTGCTATAAAAATATACATTTTTTCTGGTAATCATAGTAATTTTAATATGATAACATATTATATGGAACATTAGAAGACACAATTTCAGAGATTTGCCTACATATCTTTGGTGGGGTTTGAGGTCAGAACTTAAAATATATTAAAAGTTTTATCTTGTTTGTGAACTAAAGTTGCTCAGATGACCCAGTCAAAATATTTCATTGAATTACATACTGTCTTTATACAAGACATACAGATCAAATAAAATAGATCACAATACCAGAGGCAGGAAACTTAAAGATGCACAAGAATATGGCTTTCCCCATACTCAGAGACAAATACAAAAAATCTTAAAATTTTTCACAAGTGGGTCCTTTGTGAGTTCACTTCTGTTTGAATCTGACTTTTTATCCTTAGATCTTATCTGCTCTCCAATGTGAATTTTTCTTCTAATACTCAAAGCTTTACTCACCTTTTATCAAAAAAAAATTTTTTTTAAGTCCCCCATCTCACACCCATATCATGTGTTCTCCTCCTAGAATATATTCCTTAAATCCAACAGCTGGGAAAGGAGAGTATGTTATAGCAGGACCATTAACCATCCCTCATGGCACTCTAAGTCCTGCACTATACTGTTCTGTATCCCTTCTTTCAGAGCACTCCTCTGCTGTGGTTTCAAGCATCTTCATCTTTACATCCTCCTGATTTCCCTGAGTGGAATTTTTGATCTTTGAGTCTGTCTCTCTACTAATTTGCAGTCACACACACACATATTAGTTGCCCAGATTGGAATTGTTGAGTTTTTCTCTCTCTCTTACACACACCTGCTCAGTGGAAAATATTAATTTTCAGAAGCAGTGCAATCCAAACCCACGTGAGGAAGTAAGGAAATGGCTTTCTGACTATCTCATACTCCAAAGACTCAAAACAATAGATATATTATTAGTATGTAAGTATTGTCAGTTTGATTCTTCTATTCCTGGCTTTCAAATGAGGCACTTTAGAGTCTATCAGAGATAAGAATGAGGCACATTGCTGGGAAATAGGTGGCTATTACTTTGGCTAAATGTGCAATTATCTATAATAATACAAGTCCAGTTCTTAGGGGTCCACTTCATGTTCAAGTTCTAGAGAGAGGAGGTTTTTTCTGTTGTAGTTACACACATGGATTCTCTGCACTAACTGAAATTAAAGGTTGGTATTCCCCAACATTTTGAAAAGTTTTCTGGGCTTTATAGGCAGAATAATCCTTGGTAAGAAAAGATACTTGAGAGTTTAATTTGGAGTCACTGCATTGCTTGTTGAGACGTTACATGTGTCATATTTACAGATGTAGGGTTAATTTGTTTGTTCTTTATTTAGTCATTAATTGATTCACTCAAATTTTTCCTTTGCTCATTCAAAAAAAGTTTGCCTGCTATCTGAAGGTTGTTTATTTATAGATGAGTGACTTGGAGTAGAACATCAGCAGATGCTCTTCTTTACATTTCCTTTCTATATGATTTGCATAGATAAATTTACACACTCACCTACTATAGGTCTTACTACACAAGCTTAGGTTCTACATTGCTTTCATACCCATTTTTATATCCTAATGGCAATAATGCTCCCCAGTCCAGCAAACCGAGCCCTACAAATCCCCGAAGTATTTCTTATTTAGTCAAATAACATCAATTCTCAGGAAATAGTCTGAATAGCTGGTAATAGCAGCAAGGATATATTTCCAAGTGCTTTCTGCTCATTTCACGTATCGGCCCAAACGGGAAAGTTCAGTGTTCAGTGATTCACAAAGCATTTTGCTTAGGCAGATGTCAGGCTGACTGCATGAAAACTCCCCAAGATGATTTTTAAAACATTAATTCTCAGTATCTCAGTAGGTCTTGGGTGTAGTCCAAGAATCTGTTTTTTTAAAGCTCTTTCAAGTAATTCTGATGCTAAGCCAAATTTATGAACCTAGGCTACACTCTGCCATCTAGATCATACTGTTCTGAATTGCTTCAACATTTAATATATATGCTCATGAATTCCAAGGTTTGTCACCCAGTATTGATGTAATCTTGGCCAAGTAGATTAACATCTCGGTGCTTCAGTTTCTTCAGTAATAGGTGTTTTGTGAGGATTAAATAAGTTGAATACATGTAAATTGCTGAGAATTGTACCTGATACAGGAAGAAGTTGTTATTTTCATTTCTATTATTAATCATTCCTTTATTTTGAAGTCCTCAAACATTTATTAAGAACTTATAAAATATCAGGCATAGCATTTCAAGCTTGGGGAATATAAAAATAAAGAGCATCCCACTTTGCTGCCATCACTAAGAGTGTGGTGTGGAAAACAGATTTATAAATAAATAATTAAAATAGATATATCTGGATCAAATATCTAAATGGAAGGGTTAAAAGTATAAAACTCTTAGAAGAAAAGATAGAGCAAAAGTTGCATGACGTTGCATTTGGCAGTGATTTCTTGGATATGACACCAAAAGCACAAAGATAAATAGGCCTACAGCAATATTTAAAACTTTTGTGCATCAAAGGACACTGTTCACGGGACTTCCCTGGTGGTGCCGTGGTTAAGAATCTGCCTGCCATGGGCTTCCGTGGTGGTGCAGTGATTAAGAATCCGCCTGCCAATGCAGGGGACATGGGTTTGAGCTCTGGTCCGGGAGGATCCCACATGCCGTGGAGCAACTAAGCCCATGCACCACAACTACTGAGCCTGCACTCTAGAACCCACGAGCCACAACTACTGAAGCCCACGCACCTAGAAGTCGAGCTCTGCAACAAGAGAAGCCACCACAATAAGAAGCCCACGCACCGCAACGAAGAGTAGCCCTCACTCGCTGCAACTAGAGAAAACTGCATGCAGCAACAAAGACCCAACGCAGCCAAAAAATAAATAATAGGAAAAAAAAAAAAGAATCTGCCTGCCAGTGCAGGGGACATGGGTTTGAGCTCTGGTCTGGGAAGATCCCACACGCCACGGAGCAACTAAGCCTGTGTGCCACAACTACTGAAGCCCACGTGCCTAGAGCCCATCCTCCGCAACAAGAGAAGCCACTGCAATGAGAAGCCTGCGCACCACAACGAAGAGTAGGCTCCACTTGCCACAACCAGAGAAAGCCTGCATGCAGCAATGAAGAACCAACACAGCCAAAAAACAATAAATAAATAAATTTATTTATTAAAAAAAAAGACACTGTTCACAAATTTAAAAGGCAAACCATAGAATGGGAGTGAATATTTGCAAATCATATATCTGACTAGGGGTTAATTTCTATAATATATAAATAACTCCTACAGTGTAACAAAAACAACAACAGCAGCGGCAACAAAACTCAATTTAAAAATGAGCAGAGCTATATCTCCGGAATTATTATAATAGAAATAAATGTTACCGACATAAATATTAGTGTGAAAATGATGGGGAAAGGGTCATAAACTTAGTTATGGTCTATTCTTGTCCGTTGGTTGTAAACTCTACTAAAAGGGAGCAGTGTAACCACAATGATACCACTTCACACCCATAAGGATGGCTATTATCAAAAACAAAAACAACTTCAAGCAGAACATAACAAATGTTAGCAAATATGGTGGTTAATTTTATGTGTCAATTTGGCTAGGCCATGGTACCTAGATATTTGGTAAGACATTATTCTAGATGTTTCACTGAAGGTATGTTTTTAGATGAGATTAACATTTAAATCAGTAGACTTAAAGCAGATTACCCTCCCTAATGTGGGTGGACATCATCTAATCAGTTGAAGACCTTGATGGAAAAAAGACTGACCTCCCTCAAGGAAGAGTGAATTCCTCCAGAGTTGCCTTTGGACTCAAACTGCAGCACCAACTCTTCCCTGGGTCTCCAGTCTGCTGGCCTATCTTGTAGATTTTGGACTTGCCGACCTCCACAATTACATGGGACGTTGCCTTAAAATAAACAGAAAATGAAGAAAAAAAATATACATTTAGATATGTGTGTACACATTCTATCAGTTCTGCTTCTCAGGAGAACCCTAACTAAAAGCCTAAGAAGGTAAAGAAATTAAAACCCTTGTGCATTGCTGGGGGGAATGTAAAATGGTGCAGCCACTGTGGAAAACAGTACAGCAATTCCTCAAAAAGTTTAACACAGAATTGTCACAGGATTCAGCAATTCCACTTCTGGGTGTATACACAAAAGAAGTAAAGGCAGTAACTCAAACAGGTATTTGCTCCCCCATGTTCAGAGCAGTATTATTCACGTAACCAAAAGGTGAAAGCAAATGTCCTTCAGTGAATAAAATGGATAAACAAAATGTGGTATATGCATGTACAGTGGAATATTACCCAGCCTTAAAAAGGAAGGGAGAAGATGGCATACTAGGAGGATGTGGAATTTGCATCTCCTCACAACTAGGGCACCTACCAGGCACCAGTGGGGGACCATGGACACCTAAGGGGATGGGAGGAACCCCCAGTGACTGGGTAGGACGTGGGACGTGGAGGAAGTGAAGGGAGTGAAGGAGAAGTGGAGGCAGGATGGGACTGGCTCCCCTGGGGGGTTGTTGGAGGAGGGGAAGGGATTCCACGCCTGAAGAGGGAAATGGGAACAAGTGGGAGGGCAGAGGATCAAAAGAGAGTGTGGCCAGGCTTCCCCTGCCCACTTGGGCCCCCAGGAAGCTATTGAGATCCCAGGCCTGATCCTCTGCCTACCTAGGCCCCCTCTGGCCTCATGGGTCCTGAGGGAGTGGGAGGGAGGGAAGGGGGAGCAAAAGTCTCCCCTTAAAGGCCGGGCCACCAGGACTGGCACCCCTGAGTGGTGGCTGGGGGAGGGGAGGAGTTCCTACACCCAGCAGGACCCAACCACTGTTAGGGGTCCAGCGGCAACAGGGGAGACCCTGGGGGAGATGGTTGGGGAGGGGTGCGAAGGAACAGAAGGGAACGCAGCCAGTGCTTTCCCTGTCCACTTAGGCCTAATCTTCTGCTCTTGGAGCCTCCCTCCTGCCACACAGAGCCCAAACCCCACCCCTACACCCCCACCCAGGGCCCTACCTCTACACTTGGAGACCCCCTCTGAGACCCCCTCCAACCACGCTGGGCCTAACCTCCAGCCACACACCCTCACCCAGGGCCCTACCTCCAAACTCCGGAACTCCACACTCCAGACTCCCTCCTTTCCACTTGCTGCCTCTCCCCTTCCCCACAGGTCCTAAGCAGAGGCCCACCTAGGTCCCACCCCCAAGGCCTTTTCTGGCTGTGTGTGTCCTGAGCCTAGGCAACACCCCACACTCAAACGTCACTCCCCAACCCGCCTAGGTCCCACCCCACCCTAAACGCCACCCCTGCCTAAGTTCCATCCCCTTGCTTAAACTCTGCCCCTAGAGCAAAGGCTTTTTTTTTTTTTCCTTTTCTTTCTTCCTCTTTTAGATTGGGGTTCTGTCTTACCTTGTTGATTCATTGTTGTTGATTCTTTTATATTTTTATTTTTCCTAATAAATCTCTGATTTTTCTAATATTATTTTACTCTTTATAATTTCTTAGTGATCTCTCCTTTTAGCTTGTCCCTACCCCACCCCCCCCTTTTTTCTTTTGTGGTTTTATTTTACCTTGTTGCAGTTGTTTCAATTATAGGTTTATTTTTCCTAATATATTTTTTACCTTTCTAATTTTATTTTGTTTTTTATTCTTTGATATTATACTGCTCCTTTTTTTTCTTTCTTTATTCCTTTTGTATTTATTTATTTATTTACTTACTGTGTAACAAAGCTTGTGGGATCTTTGTTCCCATGCAGGAGGTTGGGCTCGACTCCTGTGGTGGGAGCTCTGAGTCCAAGCCTTTGGACTAACAGAGAACCTCAGACCCCAGGGAATATCAATCAGAGTGAGACCTCCCGGAGGTTCTCATCTCAGCACCAAGATGCAGCTCTATACAACTGCCTGCAAACTCCACTGCTGGACGTCTCAGGCCAAACAACCAGTAAGACAGGAATAGAGCACCACCCATCAAAAAAAACAAAAAGGAAATGAAAAAACAATATGTTACAGATGAAGGAGCAAGGTAAAAACCTACAAGACCAAATAAATGAAGAAGAAAAAGGCAACCTATGTGAAAAAGAATTCAGAGTAATGATAGTAAAGATGATCCCAAATCTCGAAAACAGAATGGAGAAAATACAAGAAACATTTAACAAGGATCTAGAAGAACTAAAGAGCAAACAACAGTGATGACCAACACAATTACTGAAACTAAAAATACTCTACAAGGAATCAATAACAGAATAACTGAGGCAGAAGAACGGATAAGTGAGCTGGAAGATAAAATGGTGGAAATAACTGCCAGGGAGCAAAAAAAAGAAAAAAAAAAGAAGAGAATTGAGGACAGTCTCAGAGACCTCTGGGACAACATTAAATGCACAAATATTTGAATTAGAGGGGTCCCAGAAAGAGAAGAGAAAAAGAAAGGGTCTGAGAAAATATTTGAAGAGATTATAGATGAAAACTTCCCTAACATAGGAAAGGGAATAGTCAATCAAGTCCAGGAAGCACAGAGAATATCACACAGAATAAACCTAAGAGAAACACAGGAAGACACGTATTAATCAAACAATCAAAAATTAAATACAAAGAAAAAATATTAAAAGCAGCAAGGGAAAAGCAACAAATAACATACAAGGGAATCCCCATAAGGTTAACAGCATATTTTTCAGCAGAAACTCTACAAGCCAGAAGGGAGTGGCAGGACATAATTAAAGTGATGAAAGGGAAAAAAATACAATCAAGCCTACTCTACCCAGCAAGGATCTTATTCAGATTCGGTGGAGAAACTGAAAATTTATGGATAAGCAAAAGTTAAGAGAATTCAGCACCACAAAACCAGCTCTACAACAAATGGTAAAGGAACTTTTCTAGGCAGGAAGCACAAGAGAAGGAAAAGACCTACAAAAACAAACCCAAAACAATTAAGAAAATGGTAACAGGAACATAGATATTGATAATTACCTTAATGTAAATGTATTAAACACTTCAAACAAAAGACATAAACTGGCTGAAGGGATACATAAACAAGACCCATATATATGCTGTCTACAAGAGACACACTTCAGATCTAGAGACACATACAGACTGAGTGAAGGGATGGAAAAAGATATTCCATGCCAATGGAAATCAAAAGAAAGCTGGAGTAGCAATTCTCCTATCAGACAAAATAGACTTTAAAATAAAGACTATTACAAGAGACAAAGAAGGACACTATATAATGATCAAGGGGTCAAACCAGGAAGAAGATATAACAACTGTAAATATTTATGCACCCAACATAGGAGCACCTCAATACATAAGGTAAATGCTAACAGCCATAAAAGGGGAAATCAACAGTAACACAATAATAGTAGGGGACTTTAACACCCCACTTTCACCAATGGACAGATCATCCAAAATGAGAATAAGTAAGGAAACACAAGCTCTAAATGACACATTAAAAAGATGGACTTAATTGATATTTATAGGACATTCCATCCAAAAACAACAGAAAACACTTTCTTCTCAAGTACTCATGGAACATTCTCCAGGATAGATCATATCTTGGGTCACAATTCAACCCTTGGTAAATTTAAGAAAACTGAAATCATAATAAGTATCTTTTCTGACCACAACGCTATGAGACTAGATATCAATTACAGGAAAAAAAATGTAAAAAATAAAAACACCTGGAGACTAAACAGTACACTACTAAATAACCAAGAGATCACTGAAGAAATCAAAGAGGAAATCAAAAAATACCTAGAAACAAATGACAATGAAAACATCATGACCCAAAATCTATGGGATGCAGCAAAAACAGGTCTAAGAGGGAAGTTTACATCAATACAATCCGACCTCAAGAAACAAGAAAAATCTCAAATAAACAACCCACCCTTACACCTAAAGCATTTAGAAAAAGAAGAACAAAAAAACCCCCAAAGTTAGCAGAAGGAAAGAAATCATAAAGATCAGATCAGAAATAAATGAAAAAGAAATGAAGGAAACAATAGCAAAGACCAATAAAACTAAAAGCAGGTTCTTTGAGAATATAAACAAAATTGATATACCATTAGCCAGACTCATCAAGAAAAAAAGGAGAAAACTCAAATCAACAGAATTAGAAATGAAAAAGAAGTAACAACTGCCACTGAAGAAATACAAAGGATCATGAGAGATTACTACAAGCAACTATATGCCAATAAAATGGACAACCTACAAGAAATGGACAAATTCTTAGAAAAGCACAATCTTCTGAGACTGAATCAGGAAGAAATAGAAAATATAAACAGACCAATCTGCAGCACTGATATTGAAACTGTGATTAAAAATTTTCCAACAAACAAAAGCCCTGGACGAGTTGGCTTCACAGGTGAATTCTATCTAACATTTAGAGAAGACCTAACACCTGTCCTTCTCAAACTCTTCCAAAATATAGCAGAGGGAGGAACACTCCCAAACTCATTCTACAAGGCCACCATCACCCTGATACCAAAATCAGAAAAAGACGTTACAGAAAAAGAAAACTCCAGGCCAATATCACTGATGAACATTGACGTAAAAATCCTTAACAAAATACTAGCAAACAGAATCCAACAGAACACTGAAAGGATCATATACCATGATCAAGTGGGGTGTATCTCAGGAATGCAAGGATTCTTCAGTATACGCAAATCAATCAATGTGATACACCATATTAACAAACTGAAGGATAAAAACCACATGATCATTTCAGTAGATGCAGAGAAAGCTTCTGACAAAACTCAACACCCATTTATGGTAAAAAGTCTCCAGAAAGTAGGCATAGAGGGAACCTACCTCAACATAATAAAGGCCATATATGACAAACCTACAGCCAACATCAGTGTCTATGGTGAAAAATTTAAACCATTTCCTCTAAGATCAGGAACAAGACAAGGTTGCCCACTCTCACCACTATTATTCAACATAGTTTTGGAAGTTTTAGCCACAGCAATCAGAGAAGAAAAAGAAATAAAGGAATCCAAATTGGAAAAGAAGTAAAGCTGTCACTGTTTGCAGATAACATGATACTATACATAGAGAATCCTAAAGATGCTACCAGAAAACTACTACAGCTAATCAATGAATTTGGTAAAGTAGCAGGATACAAAATTAATGCACAGAAATCTCTTGCATTCCTATACACTAATGATGAAAAATCCAAAAGAGGAATTAAGGAAACACTCCCATTTACCATTGTAACAAAAAGAATAAAATACCTAGGAATAAACCTACCTAAGGATACAAAAGACCTGTATGCAGAAAGCTATAAGACACCGATGAAAGATATTAAAGATGATACAAACAGATGGAGAGATATACCATGTTTTTGGATTGGTAGAATCAATATTGTGAACATGAGTATACTACCCAAAGTAATCTACAGATTCATTGCAATCCCTATCAAACTACCAATGGCATTTTTCATAGAACTATAACAAAAAATTTCACAATTTGTATGGAAACACAGAAGTCACTGAATAGTCAAAGCAATCTTGAGAAAAAAAACGGAGCTGGAGGAATCAGGCTCCTGGACTTCAGACTATACTACAAAACTACAATAATCAAGATAGTATGGTACTGGGACAAAAATAGAAATATAGATCAATGGAACAGGACAGAAATCCCAGAGATAAACTCACACACATATGGTCAATTTATCTTTGATAAAGGAGCCAAGAACACATAGTGGAGAAAAGACAGCCTCTTCAATAAGTGGTGCTGGGAAAACTGGACAGCTACATGTAAAAGAATGAAATTAGAACCCTTCCTAACCCCATACACAAAAATAAACTCAAAATGGATTAAAGACGTAAATGTAAGGCCAGACACTATAAAACTCTCAGAGGAAAACATAGGCAGAACACCCTATGACATAAATTGCCGCAATATCTTTTTTGACCCACCTCCTAGAGAAATGGAAATAAAAACAAAAATAAACAAATGGGACCTAATGAAACTTAAAAGCTTTTGCACAGCAAAGGATACCATAAACAAGACAAAAAGACAACCCTCAGAATGGGGGAAAATACTTGCAAATGAAGCAACTGACAAAGGACTAATCTCTAAAATTTATAAGCAGCTCATGAAGCTCAATATCAAAAAAACAAACAACTCAATCCAAAAAATGGGCAGAAGACCTAAACAGACATTTCTCCAAAGAAGATATACAGATTGCCAACAAACACATGAAAGAATGCTCAACATCACTAATCATTAGAGAAATGCAAATCGAAACTACAGTGAGGTATCACCTCACACAAGTCAGAATGGCCATCATCAAAAAATCTACAAACAATAAATGCTGGAGAGGGTGTGGAGAAAAGGGAACCCTCTTGCACTGTTGGTGGGAATGTAAATTAATACAGCCACTATGGAGAACAGTATGGAGTTTCCTTAAAGAGCTAAAAATAGAACTACCATATGACCCTGCAATCCCACTACTGCGTATATACCCTGATAAAACCATGATTCAAGAAGAGCCATGCACCACAATGTTCGTTGCAGCTCTATTTACAATAGCCAGGACATGGAAGCAACCTAAGTGTCCATTGACAGATGAATGGATAAAGAAGATGTGGCACACATATACAATGGAATATTACTCAGCCATAAAAAGAAACGAAATTGAGTTATCTGTAGTGAGGTGGATGGACCTAGAGTCTGTCATACTGAGTGAAGTAAGTCAGAAAGAGAAAAACAAATATGGTATTCTAACACATATATGGAATCTAAAAACAAAAACATGGTTATGATGAACCAAGGGCAGGACAGGAATAAAGACACAAACGTAGAGAATGGACTTGAGGACATGGGGAGGGGCAAGGGTAAGCTGGGATGAAGTGAGAGAGTAGTATTGAAATATATACAGTACCTAATGTAAAACACATAGCTAGTGGGAAGCAGCTGCATGGCACAGGGAGATTAGCTCGGTGCTTTGTGACCACCTAGATGGGTGGGATAGGGAGGGTGGGAGGGAGATGCAGAGGGAGGGGATATAGGGATATACATATGCATATAGCTGATTCACTTTGTTACACAGCAGTAACTAACACAACCCTGTAAAGCAATTATACTCCAATAAAGATGTTAAAAAAAAAAAAGGGAGGGTATTCTGACACATGCTACACATGGATGAACCTTGAGACATTATTCTAAGTGAAATAAGCTAGCCATAAAAGTACAAATGCCATATGATTCCACTTATGTAAAGTACCCAGAGCAGTCAAATTTATAGAGATTAAAAAGTAGAATGATAAATGCCAGGGCCTTGGGGTGGAAGTGGGTGAGAGGAATGGGGAGTTATCATAGAATAGGTACATAATTTCAGACTTGCAAGATAAAAATAATTCTGGGGGTTGGTTGCACAACATTGTGAAATATGTAACACTTAAAAATGGTTAAAATGTTAGCTTTTATCTATGTATATTTTACCACAATGAAAAAGGCAATAATTTTTTAACTTAATGTGTTTAGAATTAAAATGGAATTAATTATAAAGAGCTCTGTGTTCAGAGCAGAAAATAACATTAAACCCTGTCAGATAGGTAATGTGGAAGAGCAGTCAGCTCTTTTTTACAGAAGGTACAATGATGTCATATCTCAAGGCATTGAGAGAAGAGGACCCGAGAAACAGAGGGAAAAGATGGGTTTTGTGCCATCTTTGGAGACAGAGAATCTCTCAGAGAACTTCAAGTGTGTCAATAATCTGGAGCCCAAGGGCGGAGAATATTGAAAAAAATAAGTTGAAAAGAATGGAAGGCTATTATTATTTTCAAACCTGAATGATCATCTGACTTGTGTTAGAAATTGTTTTAAAAATAGTTTCACAGCCCTCTTCTGCCTTAGACTTCTACATAAAAATAAAACCCTGCACAGGTGATTCTGTAATTTAGATCAGTTTGAGAATTGTTGGCTAGATCATATAATGCCTAGGAGTCCAGACCTTACCCTGAAAATAAGAAGTCTTTCATGTGTGTTAATATTTCATAACCAGAGTTACTTTTAGAAAGTCCAACTTGGTATGGCAGTTTAGAGAATAGATTTGGGGATGAAGAAGTGGAGAAGGGAGCACTTAGGAAGCTATCAAAGAGCCAAGCAGAACATTATAATGACTGGGATATGTTGGGTAGGACCAAAGAGGAGAAGAAATTAATCATGATCATTAGCTTCCTAGAGGGGTGATGCATTGTATAATAATGCATCTAACTAACACGGAGAAATTTTACTTTTTAAAAAAATTTAACGATCACTTATGTAATGACTATCATGAACTACATGAAACAGATGAAATTGGAGTACAAAAACAACAAATTCTGCTTTAGAATATTCACACAGGGAATTCTAAGAAGAGAGGGAGTATTAAATACTAGCAAGGAACCAAAGCATGTTGAGTAATGACTAGTTGCCAGGCATAGGGGTCAGGTATACCGTAGTAGGCACAACGGACGAAAATTTGGCATATCCTCTGTCACAAAACAATGAAAAACAGGAGTCTCTGTGGATAGGGATTTTGGAATCACTCACCTATGAATTATTTATACTCAGAAGAGGAGTTCAAAGAAAGTTGAGGAAAATTGTCATAAGGGAGGAGAACCAAGAAAGTCAGTGTTTTGTTATTTTTTTTAGGTAGGACAAGGTCAGCAGGTCAGGAGAGAACTGCCATTGAAAAGATAGTTTGTTATAATCACAGGTCCCAAGAGGAGGAACATGTCACACTGTGGTGGAAGGACACATAAGGAAGTACTGGCGGGGGGGCGTCCATCAGGAGGCAGAGGGAGAGGGGAAAATGTGAGGAAGAGTTTTCACTGTGGTTTCAGTGGGAAGGAACAGATGAGGCAGGGTAAGTGCGTTTAGGATTGTCTAGTTTGAATAATTTCAACAGGGCCTAGGGCATAGGGGCTGTCCCTAGTTGTCTGGTCCCTGGCCCTGGGGTAATTAGGGCAGATGGACAGTGGCCAGGAGTATGAGAGAAAGATAGAGGATGTGGGCTCTGGATTGCTTGGTTTTGCATTTGAATGGGATGATTCTCTAGGAACTGGTTACCCTGGGAGGGACAGTCTCTCCTGGGTCAACAAGGCCCAGATGTCAAAGCATCAGAGTATACAAAGCAGAAGACATGGTTAATACAGTCATATATCAAGGAAACCATTTAAACCAGGGGTGTCAGTAAGAAGAGAGGGTCAGTAGTGCCAGATTCTAGCATTCTAGAAAGAGATGATATCTTAGGAGACTACAGATGACATTAGTAAGCACGTTCAGCCAAGTGGTGGGGCCAGACTCAAGTGGCTGTGATTTAGATGGGACATGAAGGTTAGAAAGGAGTGAAAGCAAATATGAACTGTCCTATACATAAAGTTGGTTTTGAAGACAAAGAGAGCACTAGGGTAACATCTAGAGGGGAAGGTTACTTTTTTTTTTTTTTTTCAGAGGAAGACTTGGACCTCTTTTATAGACTGAGATGAAAAAAATCACTGTAAAGGGAGATCTGGGAGATGGAAAAAGTACAGGTAACTGACAGAGCAAAGTTCCGAGGGAATAGGATCTGAAGTATGGGTGCAAACATTAGCCTTGAATAGGCAAATCAACTGTTTTCACGACTGCAGAGGTACTTGTGTAGATGTGGATGTGAATGCAGATGAGATCATTAATTTCTGATGGGCTCTATCATCTTCATGCAGTGGGTAAAAGGCATATAATGACAATGTAAAAGTTGAGGGGAATGTGAGTTTCCTCAAGTGGCAGGAAAAAACAATTTGGCAATGGTCCCAAGTAGGAAAATATGAATTTGTGGTCCCACCAGTCTGCATCGCTTTTCCTTTTATTTGGTAATCCACAGAAGTTCACGTGAAAGATTCTGAGGATGAATAATTGGGCCACCTCTACAGTTTGATTTTCAGGATGACTGAGTGGAAGGTCATGGGTGTGGAGTTAAGCACAGTGATGTTAAAGTAGTTGATACAATAGGAAAGGAAATGAAGCAAGGACAGAAGTAATAGTAAATCTAAGTATAAAAAAGGAAAAAGAAGTCAAGACACAGTGTACTTCCAACAGTGAGATATAGGGAGATAAAGGAATTGTAAAAGCCAGAACAGGTGTTCAAAAAAAAAATTGGAGTTCAGGATCTAAAAGGTGAGTCAGGATTACCCAGAAGTTAATGAGCTCCAAGTCACGTAAAGATAACTCTACCCTTCCAGTTGTTCAAGGCAAGCTTGGAGTCCTCCTTGACTCCTCTGTTTCCATTATAGCCCCAACAAAATTGTCAGGAATCCTGTTCCCTCTTCCTTCAAAATACACCTAGACTCCAGCCACTTCTCACCACCACCATCTCTGCCCTGGAAAAATTGATCTTTCTCTTTCCACCTAGCCTCCCTAGAGTCTATCCTCAGCCTGTAACTCAGAGTAATCCTTTTAAAAATGTAAATTCACATCACTCCTCTGTTCAAAGCCCTGCATGTATCTCTATTTCACTTTGGGTGAAAGCCTTACAATAGCCCTCTGACCTCACCTTCTATTATGCTTCTCCTTTACTTAATTTTCTTCAGCTTTGTTACTCCACCCCCACCTCAGTGGGCACACTTTCTACCTTCAAACTGACGATTTTCTTTCCTACAATAAACTTACCACACTCTATCTGGCAAACTCCTTCACTTCTTTCAAGTCTTTGTTCAAATCAGGCTTTGTGGCCATGCTTATTCTTCAAACTGTCTCATCCACCAATTGTCTTCATAGCATTTTTTATCCCTAACATATACAATTAACTAATTATTAAGGTACCACTTACCATCTGCTGCCTCTCAGTAGTGTGTAGAGTCTAGGAGATAGGACTCTTTGTTTTGTTCACAAATCTATCCCAAGTGTCTATACTAGTAGAGGGCACATGCTTGTAGTAAATAAAAATTTGTTCAGTTAATGATTTGAAGAAGTCAAAATTAAGAAACAGTGGCAACAGGCACCTGGCTGTTTTCCAATGGAAAATGAATAGTTCATGAGAGATTTGAGTATATATGAAACCTGAGCCATGTGCCAGAAGCCTTCATTCTAGATGCAGGATTGATTGGCGCTCAAGAGATGCCAACACTGAGAGAATAATAGAGGACTGCATAAAGATCAAATCAAATAACAGTCAAGACAAATCAGGATGAGGAAAGATATCCTCTGTCCTGTTACCTTATGCCTCATTCAGACGCTGTTCACAACAGTACTGAATTGCCAGTCCTATGCTAGGATAAGATATGTTGCCTTATTTAGATCTCTTCATAGGACATTTGGGATAACCTTTATTGCCTAGAAGAGAAACTAACACAAAGAAAGTTTTAGAAGAAAGGAAACAGAAGTCAGTCAGGAAATCTTGGATGTAAGATAATTACTAGATTAATCAAGCTATCTGTTGTTCTTCCACATGTGACTTGGCTATACCGTCTGCATGAGAACAATGATGATTCCAGCTGGAGTGAAAATTCAGAACCATCCAGACGAGAAACAAGAAAGAAATGGATTACACATTACAAAGTGATTGCTTTCACATTGTCCAGGGCAACATTATTCCATTGCAAGTCTGTGTTATTCAGTGCTTTTGTGTTCTTTAATAATAAAACCTGCAAGTTTGTAAAGTTAAGTAAAGAATATATCACTGTCATTACAGGCAGTGGGGTATTACAAGTTACAAGAAATGCCTGGAAGCATCCCACTTGGGCCTCTTCAGAGACAGCTTATTTTCCATCTTAAGGGCTATAAAATAGATAATGAACATAACAAATGTTTCAGTTTGTTCCCTAGACATAGTTTAAAGCAAAGGTAATCCATAACTGTAAGATAAAACATGGCAAACTCTTTCTTAAGGTATTTATATCTAGCAATATCTTCAAAGTTTCATTCATTAGGCAAATGGAAAAGCCAGTCTATTTTTTCTCTTGCAAATAAATGTTATTCAATCATATAATAGTAGAAATCTACATCACCATGTGCTCTTATATCCTGTTTTATGGAAGGCAGGCACAAAATATCTCACTGACTCAGGCTAGCAGACCACTAACAAAAATCATAAGAATCTACCCTGTCCTCAGGCAAGCAAAAACTAACAGAGTTCACCAATACCAAATCTACCCTAAAAGAAATGTTAAAGGGTCTTCTCTAACAGTAAAAGAAAAGGGTACAATAAGAAGTAAGAATCTACAGGAAAGGCAAAATCCCACTAGTAAAGGCAAATATATGGTGAAGGCTAGAGATCAACCATTTAAAAAAGCTAGTATGAAGATTAAAAGACAAAAAGAACTGTAAGACCAACAATAACTACAATAACTAGTTAAGGGATAACATGAAGATATAAAATATGACATCAAAAACACAAAACATGGGGCAGGGGGGTAGAAAATATAGATCTTTTAGAATATGTTTGAACTTAAATGACTACCAGTTTAAAATAAGTAGATATAGTTATAGGTCAACATATATGAACCCCAGGGTAACCACAAATCAAAAACCTACAACAGATAGACAAAACAAGAGAAAAAGGAACATAAGCACACCATGAAAGAAAATCATCAAACCAAAAGTTAAGAAACGGAAAGAAGAAGAAAATACCAGAGAAGAGCTACAGAAACAACCAGAAAACAAGTAACAAAACGGCAGTAAGTATATACCTATAATAATCACTTTAAATGTCAATGCACTAAATTTCAATCAAAAGACACAGGGTGGCTGATTGTATTAAAAACAAGACCCATCTATATGCTGCTTACAAGAGACTCACTTCAGAGCAAAAGACACACACAGATTGAAAGTGAGAGCATGGGAAAAGATATTTCATGAAAATGGAAACAAAAAAACTAAGGTAGCAATATTCATATCAGAAAAAACAGACTTTAAAACAATGTCTATAATGAAAGACAAAGAAGGGCATTATATAATGATAATAGCAGCAATACAAGAAGAGGATATAATACTCAATAATATATATGCACCTAATATAGGAGCACCTAAATATATAAAGCAAATATTAACAGACATAAAGAGAGAAATTGACAATAATACAATAATAGTAGGGGACACTAATGCCCCACTTACATCGGTGGACAGATAACCCAGACAGAAAATCAATAAGGAAACAATAGTCTTAAATGACATGTTAGACCAGTTGGGCTTAATAGATACCTACAGGACATTCAATCAAAACACAGCAGAATACACATTCTTTTCAAGTGCACATGGAACTTTTTCCAGGATAGATCACATGCTAGGCCACAAAACAAACCTAAACAAATTTAAGAAGAGGGAAATTACACCAGGCTTTTTTTCCAACGACAAAGGTATGAAACTAGAAAAGAAAATGGTAGAAAACACAAAGAAAATGGGAAAACACAAACACGTGGAAACTAAACAACATGCTACAAAAAATCAATGGGTCAATGAAGAAATCAAAGAGGAAATCAGAAAATACATCAAGACAAATAAAAATAAAAACACAAACTTTCCAAAATTTATGAAATACAGCAAAAGCAGTTCTAAGAGGGAAGGTTATACTGATACAAGCCTATCTCAAAAAATAAGAAAAATCTCATATAAACAACCTAACCTATCATCTAAAGGAATTAGAAAAAGAACAAACAAAACCCAAAGTGAGCAAAAGGGAGAAAATAATAAAGATCAGAGAGAAAATAAATAAAATAGAGATCCAAAAGCAATAGAAAAGATCAATGTAACCAACAGCTGTTTTTCAAAAAAGATAAACAATATTGATAAGCTGTTAGCCAGGCTTATGAAGAAAAAAAGAGATAAACAAAATAAGAAATGAAAGAGAAGAAATAACAACTGTCATCACAGAAATGCAATAAAATCATAAGAGAATACTACAAACAATTATATGCCAACGAAATGGGCAACCTAGAAGAAAAGGATAATTTCCAGAAACATACAACCTTCCAAGACTGAACCAGGAAGACTCAGACAATCTAAGCAGACTGATCACTAGTAGTGAAATTGAATTTATAATTTAAATGAACTCCCAGAAAATAAATGTTCAGGGCCAAAGGCTTCACAGGGGAATTCTACCAAACATAAAAAGAAGAGCTAATACCTATCCTTTTCAAACTATCCCAAAAAATTGAAGAGGAGGGAACTAGCCAGGAAGCAGCAAATATGTGAAATACATTATCTTCAGACATGACAGGGAGAAAAGTATGACTTTGCAGCAACTTCTTTATATTGACAACCTACCTCATAATGGAATAATATTAATGTGGTAAGGTAGGGAAGGGAAACTTTACCTCTGCCTGTCTTAGCTGTTCAGCTAGGACTCTAACAAAAAGACAGATTAACAAGACAACATCAGTTTATTAACTCATGCCGTACACCTCACACAGGAGAAATTTAAACCAAAAGTAACTTGAAATAGCCGCTGACAATTACAACTTATAGAGCATCATCAACAAAGAACAGTCAATTTGTAGAAAAATGACAAGACAGAGAAAAGTAGTTTTAGGCTTCCAAGAGTGGGAAACCATGGGAAGGTAAATATATGGGAGAGAACTAATGGAGGAAGTTTTGTTTTTACTTTCCTCTGGTGCCATCTCTGAGCTGGTAAGAGTCTGTCTCCAGTAAAAGGAGAATTTATATCCTGCCTTTAAGCAGAAAAGGGGGAGCTTTCCTGAGTCTGCTGATTATTAATTGCTTTCAGCTTATAAGAATTTTTATGTCAAAGAGGCATATTTGGGTGACATATTCTGGTTTCCTTCAGTAACATAAAAAAAGTTAGGGGATAATAAACAAAGTATTGAAAATGATAGGATGACTCGAGGTCTGTAGGAGAAAGAATAGTTCGAGTTGCAAAGGGGTTAAAGGTATTAAAACATGCTTGATGAATAATCCATAAAATGATTAGGCACACAAAGTATGTAATGGATAGTTTTTTCAATTGACATTTATTCAACAAATACTTATTGGGCATTTTCTATGGGGCAGGCCCAGGTCCAGCTGTTACAGACAGAGCTGGATACAACACAAAGGATAAAGACAACTACCTGTTATGAAAGTAAATCCTAGGGGTTGTCTTCACAAGGAGGAAGACACACACACACACACACACACACACATACACACACACACACATATACACACACACATATGTATATTTGTAGTATATGAGATGATGGATGCTAACTAAACTTTTTGCGGTGAACATTTCACAATATATGTAAGTGAAATCATTATACTATGCACACTAAACTTACACAATGTTGTATGTCAATGATATCCCAATAAAACTGGGGGGGAAAAGGCAGCTGTCTTACAGTTCATAATGCTAGGCCAATAGGATCATGAAGAAATTGTTCCCCTACATTCATCCTCAGAGTTATAAAAGATAAACTGAGGCATATTAAGAATTTTAAGAGTTCGAGCCAAAATTGATTCCAATTAGATGGCAACAGACCAGAAATGGTTAGTAGAGTTCCATGACAGGAGGTAAGGGGCAATACTTTTATAGAGAAGACATGAAAGCAAAGCAAGAAAATTATTCGATTGGCTATAGCTTAAGCAGTTACCTCACTTGGGAAAGCCCAGTTGGCTGTTTATGATTGGCTGTCCCTAGGTCTTGATTTCTGAACTTTGAGGTGTTTACAGGCTTTGTAAATTGTGGTTTGCTTAATAGGATGCCAAGGCATTAGAACCACATCAGTCTCACGGCCTCCTTGTTTAATTAATTTAAAAAGAGTAATATCTAGAAGAGCAGAGAGTCTTCCAATACTCTATCAAGAGCATGCATACAAATTTGTGACTGTACACAAATCCCTTAAATGAACGACACTCATCATATTATTTTTCATAGTCAGTTAAAAAATATATAAGAAAAATTAAGAAATGCTTTTGCTTTGGACAAATATTTTATTAATATGTAATATCTCTTACTTCCCCCACTAAAACCAAGTTTTTAAACTAGGATTTCCTGGCGGACAGTGTCCTTGTCCCCACGGTGAGCCATAGCCATCCCCACCTCTGCAGGAGCCCCTCCAACGCAAACAGCCGTGTGGCTGACAGGGTCATGGTGCTCTGGCTGGGTATCAGGCCTGAGTCTCTGAGGTGGGACAGCTGAGTTCAGGACACTGGACACCAGAGACCACCCGGCCCCATATAATATCAATCGGCCAGAGCGCTCCCAGAGATCTCCATCTCAATACTAAGACCGAGCTCCACTCAACGGCCAGCAAACTCTGGTGCTGGATGTCCTATGCCAAACAACTAGCAAGACAGGAACACAGCCCCACCCGTTAGCAGAGAGGTTGTCTAAAACCGTAACTTCACAGACACCCCAAAACACACCACCAGACATGGTCCTGCCCACCAGAAAGACAAGATCCAGCCTCATCCACCAGAAGAAGCGCACCAGTACCCTACACCAGGAAGCCTGCCCAACCCACTGAACCAGCCTTACCCACTGGGGGCAGATACCAAAACAACAGGAACTATGAGCCTGCAGCCTGTGAAAAGGAGACCCCAAACACAGTACGTTAAGCAAATGACAAGACAGAGAAATATGCAGCAGATGAAGGAGCAAAGTAAAAACCCACCAGACCAAACAAATGAAGAGGAAATAGGCAGTCTACCTGAAAAAGGATTCAGAGTAATGATAGTAAAGATGATCCAAAATCTTGTAAACAGAATGGAGAAAATACAAGAAACGTTTAACAAGGACCTCAAAGAACTAAAGAGCAAACAAACAATGATGAACAACACAATAAATGAAATTAAAAATTCTCTAGAAGGAAGCAATAGCAGAATAACTGGGGCAGAAAAATGGATAACTGACCTGGAAGACAAAATAGTGGAAATAACTACTGCAGAGCAGAATAAAGAAAAAAGAATGAAAAGAACTGAGGACAGTCTCAGAGACTTCTGGGACAACATTAAACACACCAACATTCGAATAATAGGGGTCCCTGAAGAAGAGGAAAAAAAAGGGACTGAGAAAATATTTGAAGAGATTATAGTAGAAAACTTCCCTCATATGGGAAAGGAAAGAGTCAATCAAGTCCAGGAAGCACAGAGAGCCCCATACAGGATAAATCCAAGGAGAAACACGCCAAGACACATATTAATCAAACTATCAAAAATTAAATACAAAGAAAAAAATTAAAAGCAGCAAGGAAAAAGCAACAAATAACATACAAGGGAATCCCCATAAAGTTAAGAGCTGATCTTTCAGCAGAAACTCTGCAAGCCAGAAGGGAGTGGCAGGGCATATTTAAAGTGATGAAAGGGAAAAACCAACAACCAAGATTACTCTACCCAGAAAGGATCTCATTCAGATTCAACGGAGAAATTAACACCTTTACAGACAAGCAAAAGCTAAGAGAATTCAGCACCACCAAACCAGCTTTACAACAAATGCTTAAGGAACTTCTCTAGGCAGGAAACAGAAGAAAAGGAAAAGACCTACAATAACAAACCCCAAAAATTAAGAAAACGGTAATAGGAACATACATATCAATAACTACCTTAAATGTATATGGATTAAATGCTCCAGCCAAAAGACATAGACTGGCTGACTGGATAAAAAACAAGACCCATATATATATGTTGTCTACAAGAGACCCACTTCAGACCTAGGGACACATACAGACTGAAAGTGAGGGGATGGAAAAAGATATTCCATGCAAATGGAAATCAAAAAAAGCTGGAGTAGCTATTCTCATAGCAGACAAAATAGATTTTAAAATAAAGACTATTACAAGAGACAAAGAAGGACACTATATAATGATCAAGGGGTCAAACCAGGAAGAAGATATAACAACTGTAAATATTTATGCACCCAACATAGGAGCACCTCGATACATAAGTCAAATGCTAACAGCTGTAAAAGGGGAAATCAACAGTAACACAATAATAGTAGGGGACTTTAACACCCCACTTTCACCAATGGACAGATAAACCAAAATGAAAATAAATAAGGAAACACAAGCCTTATACAAAAATAAACTCAAAATGGATTAAGGACCTAAATGTAATGTCAGAGACTATAAAACTCTTAGAAGAAAAAATAGGCAGATTACTCTTATGTCATAAATCACAGCAGGATCCTTTTTGACCCACCTCCTTGAGAAACGGAAATAAAAATGAAAATAAACATATGGGACCTAATGAAACTTAAAAGCTTTTGTACAGCAAAGGAAACCATAACCAAGACGAAAAGAAAATCCCCAGAATGGGGGAAAACATTTGAAAACAAATCAACTGACAAAGGATTAATCTCCAAAGTATACAAGCAGCTCATGCAGCTCAATATCAAAAAAACCAAACAACCCAATCCAAAAATGGGCAGAAGACCTAAAAAGACATTTCTCCAAAGAAGATATACAGATTGCCAACAAACACATGAAAGAATGCTCAACATCACTAATGATTAGAGAAATGCAAATCAAAACTACAATGAGGTATCACCTTACACTGCTCAGCATGGCCATCATTAACAAATCTACAAACAATAAATGTTGGAGAAGGTGTGGAGAAAAGGGAACCCTCTTGCACTGTTGGTGGCAATGTAAACTGATACAGCCACTTGGGAGAACAGTATGGAAGTTCCTTAAAAACAGAGCTACCATATGACCTAGCAATCCCACTACTGGGCATATACACTGAGAAAAACATAATTCAAAAATAGTCATGTACCACAAGGTTCATTGCAGCTCTATTTACAATAGCCAGGACATGGAAACAACCTGAGTGTCCATCGACAGATGAATGGATAAAGATGTGGCACATATATAAAATGGAATATTACTCAGCCATAAGAGGAAACGAAATTGAGTTATATGTAGTGTGGTGGATGGACACAGAGTCTGTCATACAAAGTGAAGTAAATCAGAAAGAGAAAAACAAATACCATATGCTAAGGCATATATATAGAATCTAAAAAAAGAAAAAACAAAGGTTCTGAAGAACCTAGGGGCAGGACAGGAATAAAGATGCAGATGTAGAGAATGGACTTGAGGACACGGGAAGGTGAAGGGTAAGCTGGGACGAAGTGAGAGAGTAGCATGGACTTATAAATACTACCAAATGTAAAACAGATAGCTAGTGGGAAGCAGCCACATAGCACAGGGAGATCAGCTCCGTGCCTTGTGTCCACCGAGAGGGGTGGGATAGGGAGTGTGGGAGGGAGAAGCAAGAGGGAGGGGATATGGGGATATATGTATATGTATAACTGATTCACTTTGTTATAAAGCAGAAACTAACACATCATTGTAAAGCAATTATACTCCAATAAAGATGTTAAAAAAAATTGGTCTCTTGCAGACAATAAAAAGCAGAAGGTAAACAAACAAAAAATAAATAAATAAAAATAGGATTTCTTCGTTTTGAATACTATCTGTGATACAGTGATTTATAATAAGAAATAAATATTTCGTCTTCATGGTTCCTGTCACATAGCTCGTAAAACCCTTGTAATTTCCTATACAAGAACCACAGGAGTATTTAATTTTGTTCCCATTTCTTGAAATAGCTCCCGAGCCAAAAAATGTGAAATGGGTATCTTTTGTTATTTATAATAAGCCCCTGTTAATCACACCTCAGTTTATATTAATGAGGAGACTTTTGGAAAGCCCCAAATGTTGGGGGCTAGTTGACAAAGACACCAACCTTGTGATCAGAGAGTTGGATCTTACAGCTCCACTCCCCAGACCTCCAGGGAAGGGAGAGGGGCTGGAGATTGATTTTAATCAACCATGGACCATGATTTAATCATCTGTGCCTATGTAATGAAGCCTCCATAAAAGCCTAAAAATAACGGGGTTTGTGGAGCTCCTGGCTTCGTGAACATGTGGAGCTGCTGGGGGAGGGTGGCTAGTATACCTGCAAAGGCATGGAAGCTCTGTGCCTCTCCCCCATAATTTGCTCTATGCACCGAGCTGATCTGGCTGTTTCTGAGTTACATTGTTTTATAATAAGATGGTGATATAGTAAGCAAACTGTTTTCTTGAGTTCTGTAAGCCGTTCTAGCAAAGTAATCAAACCCTAGCAGGGAGGTGTGGGAATCTTCAATTTATAGCTGGTCCTCAGAAGCACCTGGACTTGAGATTGGCATCTGAAGTGTGTATGTGGGGTAGATGGGGGTTGGGGGGGGCGTGCAGTCTTATGGGAATGAACATTTAACCTGCGGGATCTGGTGGTATCTCCAGGTATATATTGTCAGAACTGAATTAAATTGTAGGACAGTCAGCTGGTGTCCAGGGAATAAGATAATTGCTTACTGTGGGAAAATCACCCACACATTAGGTGACCAGAGTACAGAAGCGTTCTGAGTGTCCGTGTAACTACAAAGGAAAACAATTTTGTCCTCTTTACTATCTCCTCTATTTAGGGAAATAACTCTATAGTCTTCTCCCCCATCAGAGCCAAGAGAATTTAAATTCCCATAGCTAGTTTTGGTACAACCACTATGGAGAGCAGTATGGAGGTTCCTTAAATAACTAAAAATAGAGCTACCATATGATCCCACAATCCTACTCCTGGGCATATATTCAGAGAAAACCATAATTTGAAAAGATATATGCACTCCAAAGTTCACTGCAGCACTATTTACAATAGCCAAGACATGGAAACAACCTAAATGTCCATCGATATATAAATGGATACAGAAGATGTGGTACCTATATACAATGGAGTATTACTCAGCCATAATAAAAGAATGAAATAATGCCATTTGCAGCAACATGGATGAACCTAGAGATTATCATACTAAGTGAAGTCAGACAGAAAGACGTATATCACATGATATCACTTCTATGTGGAATTGAAAAAAAATGATACAAATGAACTTATATACAAAACAGAAATAGACCCACAGACATAGAAAACAAACTTATGGTTATCAAAGGGTATGGGGGGAGGGATAAATTAGGATTTGGGGATTAATATATACACACTACCATATATAAAATAGATAATGAACAAGGACCTACTGTATAGCACAGGGAACCATACTCAATACTTTGTAATAACCTATAAGGAAAAAGAATCTGAAAATATATATATATATAAAAAACTGAAACACTTTGCTGTACACCTGAAACTAATACAACATTGTAAATTAACTATACTTCAATAAAAAGATACAATTTTTTTTTTTTTTTTGCGGTACACGGGCCTCTCACTGTTGTGGCCTCTCCCGTTGCGGAGCACAGGCTCCAGACGCGCAGGCTCAGCGGCCATGGCTCACGGGCCCAGCCGCTCTGCGACATGTGGCATCTTCCTGGACCGGGGCACGAACCTGTGTCCCCTGCATTGGCAGGCGGACTCTCAACCACTGCGCCACCAGGGAAGCCCAAAAGATACAATTTTTAAATAAATTGAATCTCTACTAAGCATTATGCTTTGCTAGACTGCAGTAGGGCAGTGGTTTCTAGACAGATGTTTACCAATTGGCTTTCTGGGAGAAGAGAAAACTTCCTTTGAAGGATTTTCAGTTTTCTATAGTATAAATACTTCCAGTATGATTGATTTCAAGCTATCAACTTGATATTCATTAAATGCCAAGTTTAGGAGCAATGTGCAGTCAATTCTGGAGAGCTAGTACAAAGTCTGGCCCTAGCACACCCTTGGAAGAGTGACAGTTCTTAAGGAGAGAGAAGATATTGACAAGAAACAACACTGCCAAAACCCCACAAAAGAGTATGAAATAAATAATAAAGGATTGTGGGAAGCCATTTAAGTTTTCAAAAGGAAATGCTTAAATACTTTATCTGACCTTCTAACTATGAACAGGTGAAGAGTATCTTACTACTCTTTGCTTAAATTACTTTTTCACTCCTAATTTCTAGCATGTTGCTGACTTGCCACAATTTAGGGGTTTTTCTTTTCACTTGGACCATCTTTTCACTTTAAAATTGCTTTTCCTCATGCAGTAGCTTTTCTTATTTTTATTTCCATTTAGCCATAGAGAGTTATAAATTGGCGCTTTACTGTTTGTCAATAAGAGCTCTATAAACCAGTCCATGCCGAGGAAAGATATGGGATTGAAGCCTAAGATTGATTCTAGTTAGTATTTAGTTAGAATGATCACAGAAGATATTGACAAAAAACCCATTTCAAAACCTTAAAAAACAAAGTGAAATACTTCCAAATCTTTTCTACCTAAAAGTAGCTGCCAATTTTCAAAAAGCACCAGCAATGTAGCTCTACGATTTTCCTATTTTCTGTGGCAGAAGAATAGCCATAATATTTATCCTGTCTAACATGACCCAGTTTGATCCATCTGCTTCCCTGCCTAAATCTCTTTCAGAAATTCCCTGTAGAATTTACTATCTTGGATTCACATTGAATTATACATATTTTCCCTCTACATGCCCACTCAGTGTGGTGAGCCTCGAAAAATATTTTTAGCAGTGTATATGTAAGTTTAAGGTTTAGCCAATTTTATTTTAGAACTCCTAATTATTTTTATTGGCTACACTTAAAGATGGAGGCTGATTTGGGTCCTTTTTCATGGTTTCCCTGATTGTCGTTATTTTCAATAAATGTTTATGTGGCTCAACCTCACCAAAGAAGGAAAACAAACAGTATTTTTTCACATTGTGATCTGTTCTGGCTTGAAAAACACACAATATATTTTAAATTTTAATATATATTTAATAATAATAAATAAATAATATATATTTAATATAATTAATATATATTTAATATTTTAAATTTAAATACCTTATCAGAGATGAGTGCATCTCTGAAACGTGGTGCATGACCAAGTCTTCATATCCTATTTGGTATGCTGATAATTCAGGTTGTCTGCTTTATCATCACTTTAACTTGTCTAGGCCACCCGAAGATCAGTGGGAACTTGAAATTAAATGCAGGTAGCTATTCAAAGAGAATATTGCTGCAGATGTAAAAATGCTCATGTGGTTATGAAAAACAAAAGTCAATTTCACTGTATTATATCATGCATACATCTCTTAAAATTGCTTTATCAATATCTGACATGTGGCAAAAATAAGTGTAATAAACAAGTGGCATTCTCTTTTTCTCTACTTTCTGTCATTTCGTATTAGTTTTAATGAAAATATTTTGATTCAGTATATCCCGTGGAGAACAGGGAAAATATTTCCCTGTAGGTTTTGTTATTCAGTGGTTATTAAAGAGACACTGGATAGATGTGTTTTTTTCCTAAGACATTGATTTCACTATTATTATACTTCAACAAGTGGGATTTATAGAGCAGTCTTTGCATCTATGTAGTTCAAAGCGAGAGGAAGCTTGATGAAAGATTTAATTATTTATTGGCAAGGACTAAAGGAATTTTTATAGTTTGTTAAGAAAAAACAATGTCTTAATAAAATAAAAATATTATTTCTGAGATGCCAATAAACATGGAAACATTTCGTATAGCACAATGTTTCAATCTCTTCAGAAATATTTTGTGATGTTTCTTATATAAATCAAAACAGATTTGTTACTTGTTCATATTTGATCGATGAGATAAAAAATTATCAACCAGCAAGCTAATTTAAACTCTATATAAATTTAGAATGATAGAAAAAATAGTAATACTCAATAGATATTAGAGGAATTGCAAAGAAATATTACAATAGAACAGAGTGAAAGAGAAATGCATTTGATTTGAACATAGTAAAGGGCCAAAAGGGCCGTATCTGGCACCTACTCAGCAACTATTGAGAACTGCACTTTCTGAAGTTCAAAATACTGAACTTGGTAACTTGTATATAACTAGTAACAGCAATAATAATTTACTTTGAAAAAATATTAGATGGTTCGTAAATTAAGAATAGGCAACGGATTATATCCCTTAATAATCAAGGAAAGCCTTTGTAAAGATCAAGAAGAAGTCTATGAACTAAACAATCTTTAAGAGCAAACTAATAACATGATCAGAAATCTTAGGTGTACAAGCACATTAATGGACTTCAAAGTACAACTGCAGTTAAGCTGATTAGAGGCAAGCAAATTCAAAGATAATAAAAATAATCTCAAATCCTTTGTGCAATTATATGATTTAGAGGAAGAAGAAAATAAACAGGAGAGTGGGGAGCTCTTATTCTACTCTTGGTGCTAAGAAAATATGGTTGAAATTCTTCAACCTTCCTTCTTGTTCCTTCCAAAGAAACTGGAGTGCTCTACGCACTGGATAAATATTCAAATTCTAGGGCACTTATTTAAGTGGTCTCTGCATTAAAAGCGTGTGTGTTGTGTTGTATACAGTCCCTTTCTTCATGCGTGTCCCAATGTGCTCATCACTTTGGACGCGTGCCTATTCACTGAGCCAAGTAACGGCAAGCTTCCAAGGCCAGGGTCTGAGATCATATATTATCATCACTTAGACAACAAGTCAAAATTGTATTCTCCATCCAATATTTACTAGAAGTTTGATTGAAAGGTATTAGCAAAACCCCAGAAAATAACAGAACAACACCTTATTCCTTATGTGTTACAGTTCCTTTAACAAACTTGGAGAGTTGGGGCATTGGCACGAGAGGTTGCGGGCGTTCTTTGGTCAGCTAGCCAATGACCTCAAATTGCATCAACACTCTTCTTTTTCCTACTTCAAGCACTAATTTATACATGTGTCAGCAAAGACAGTGAGCTAAGCATATCCCCCACTCAAGATTCACTTATACTAAATGATCATCAGTGGCTGGATTTCAGAAACTGTTCCAAGAGTTGGAGGAATTTACTTCCTCTTTTTATCATCCCCTTAGAAGTTTACATTGAAAGTAGATGCAGATTGGTTGCTGCCAACCTGACACCTCATTAAGATGAAGATAACAACAGTGTGACTCCTGAGTGGTAGAACTATGACCCGTTGGAATTTTGTTGACAATTTGTTAGCATCTCCTCAAGAATCTCAAAGCCCTGGTGATGATTAAAACTCTGGATAGCCTAGAAATGGCTAATCTTAGATGTGAAAGAAAATGTGTGGGTAAAATGCCTCTGGTGTACTCATTTTTCAAGAAAGAAATGGCAAAAAGGATAGAGTCACATATGGCATCATCACATATGGTAAATGGTTGCTGCTTTGATTGGCCTCCTGTGAAAACATATGCATCTGATTCACAGAACAGAGTGTACACAAGGGGTGGCTGAGAGGAAAGAGGAATTGCCCCTATGTTGATAACATGACACGTTAGCAGCTCCAGAGTTGATATTTTGGCTTATGTGGCCAGACCAAGATGCCTAGGTGTCTGACTTTCAGTCTGCAGGCGGTCAAGAGAGATGTAAAGCAAACCAGTCAGTCCTGTTTTGGCGGACAAGACCAGGGCTAGAAATAGAAAATAACCGGAGAGCCTCTGAAGGGAAAACGGTCATTAACTATCTTGAAATTTTGCAGAGTAAAATGAACACTAGATCCTCGTATCTTGAATTTTTATTACATGTGTACATAATTATTTTACTGTAGTAAGAATATCAAAATAGGGCAGAGATACTATATACACCCACATAGAAAATTAGCTATTGATGGAAAATGTTTACATTTGAATAGCAATCAAAACTAAAATTTAGTTTTTTCCCTCTATTTTCAATTTCTTTAAGAGGTTTTTGAATTGTGCAATCAGTGTCAATTTTTCATAAAATGCCCGGCAAGCAATGAAGTTAATATAGATCTTCTATTGGCAAAGAAATTATTTGGCACACCAGGTAAAATACAAGGACTGTAAGAATAATTTTACCATATTGGGATTTATTTCAGTCTGATCTACTTTAAGCATAACCATTCATTTCTTTTTCTTATGTCTCAACTACACCTCATTACCAAGTTCCTAATTATTATTAATAAAAAATAAATAGCAATGTAGTCGGTGTACCCTATATTGCAGTTTAGAATGATGGTGTCACCTTTATATAGTTTTTCAGTGGAAAATAGTTATACAAAACCTTAATATATAAAACATATAAAAATGAAGAATTTTAAATGATGCAAGCACAGACTTTCATGCACTCAACATCTCCCTCTTCATGAAACTAAGAGCTGAAAACTACGTCTGTTCTAGAGATTGAAAACAACAAGTTCTTGTCCTCTCCCTACCATTCAAAAATATAGTGTTCTCTGTGTATCCTCAGTCTCCTTATCAATAAACTAGTGTTCGAAGGTGGAGGAGGGAAGGTTATCAAGACAAGCAAGTCAAAAAATTTAATGAAAGCAGGTTGTAAAACTGTTTCAGTATTTTTATTCTTTTTATTATTGCATTTAAAATGTTGTGAACAATAAATATGTATAACTGAATCATTTTGATGTACACCTGAAACTAACACAACATTGTAAATCAACTATACTTCAACTTCTTAAAAAAGAAAATAAAACGTTTCAAACAAAAATGCTTCCTTCCGTTTGTGACTCGTTAGAGCCTTTAGAATGTAGCATGGAAAGAAAATGTTAGCTGGACCAGTGTCATTTCCCACATCTGATACAGATTTTATAAGACTTGTCCTACAGAGGTAGAGGGTATCGTTGCCCCATGAATTACTCGTGAATATGTTTGTCTCAGGGTACCTTGAGAATGATCAAAATTAAAAGCAATTATGCAGGGACAGATGGTTTGAAAGTGAAATGGTATGCTGGCTAAAACCGTATGTATGAAATCGTACTTTGTTTCCTCAAAGAAAATATGGGAAATCTGCTAAATATTTTATGCAGTCATGTTACTCTAATAATGAGGTGAAAAGGAAAAGTAGTGGCTCTTATCATTAATATTGCCCTGAAAGCTTATTTCTGCAGGTGAGAAAGAGTTCCGTTTTGAAATTTTTTTCTGCTGCCATTATGCCATGCCTAAAAACATATTTAGGGAAGGAGACCCGATGTACATTCATAGCACAAATTGAAACAATATCAACTCAGGTCTTCGTGACTGGATAAAATGTAGCATAAGCACTCAACTTGAGCATAAGGGAATCTTCTAAAAAATATTAAGGCACAGGCATGTATGATGATTATTAATGCCAATGTAAACTAATGTTTTTCATATTAATGAAAATATTATGTGCTTGGTTCCTCTTCTCTGCCCAACCCCATTGGTAAATGGCGCAGACTGAATTTCTTACCCTCAACAAAGAGTTGTTGGGGAGTGGTTAGGAGGTGGCTACCTTGAGAGGATGATATCTTTCAGTTCCACTCCAACTGTATACATTTTCATTTTCTTTACTCCTGCGCTTTTTGGGACCTTATAGATGTCATGTTAACCTCAACATCTCCTCACATTTGTGAAATTGTCTCTTTTTATTTTATATTGGAGTATAGTTGATGAACAATGTTGTGTTAGTTTCAGGTGTACAGCAAAGTGATTCAGTTATACATATACATGTATCTATTCTTTTTCAAATTCTTTTCCCAGTTAGGTTGTTACAGAATATTGAGAAGAGTTCCCTGTGCTTTACTGTAGGTCCTTGTTGGTTATCCATTTTATCTTATTTTATTTATTTATTTTAAAAATATTTATTTATTTATTTGATTGCATCGGGTCTTAGTTGTGGCAGGCAGGCTCCTTAGTTGTGGCAGGCGGGCTCCTTAGTTGTGGCATGGGAACTCTTAGTTGCAGCATGCATGTGGGATCTAGTTCCCAGACCAGGGATCGAACCCAGGACCCCTGAGTTGGGAGAGTGGAGTCTTAACCACTGCCCCAGCAGGGAAGTCCCCATTTTAAATACAGCAGTGAAATTGTCTCTTAAAGCCCACTCACCCTAACTTGTCCTCATTGCTATTCATGACTCCTGCTGGGTGGGTAATACCACAGTAACTATGACCTTTCTCTGAATCCTAGCAACATGCCACATACAAACAGTCATGTGAGTATTTTAGAATCAGAAAATGGGCCATGGTAATAAATTTGAACTTCATTCTAATAAATATTGACTGATAACAATTTTCATTGGTGTTAACTCTGCACCCTTAAATCTGTGCGGTGAATGCTGGTATTAACCTGGCAGGCCAAACAGGGGTTGGTAGATTTGAACAGATGAGCAAATCTTCTGGACAAAGCACTATCTGAGTCTGCTGACCCTATTGGAAAGAACTTGCTTACTTAATGCTATAACAACATACTAGATATTTCTCATCTTATTTTTCTGTCAGAGGTGGCTGACATATTTCTACTGGCTATCGTCTTTTCTTGGACATTATTAACATCATATTTTCTCTGAGCAAACGATGTCCAGGATGAATTTTAACATACAAATACTCTAAAACAGCATTTATGAAATCATCCAAGCTTTAATGTTGACACTAATCGTGCCGCTCACCATCAATATTCTCATGGTGCTATTTGATTATGCACTGAAGTTAAATACCAGGAAATATGGCAGATGAGGTTGGCTAGAAGTATATCTCTACTAACTATATGCTTTATCAAGTGTCATGGTCTTTAGGACATAACAGCTTGTTAAGACTGTTACTGACCCCACAAACAATCATGAACATAGCACATTTTGATTAGTCCCCTCTACTTATTTTGCTTGAGGACAGAATAACAGCATCTTCACACATAACAGAAAACAGAATGGCTGTTTAATGTCTTCAAATACCCCAAAGCCATCATTTTACTTTGACCTGTACAATAGCTTATTTTTGCTGTGTAACAAACTATTCCAAAACTTAGTGGTTTGATATGACAGCTATTTATTTGCTTACAATTCCATGGTTCAGCAATTTGAGTTCAGCTCAACTGAGATGGCTCAATTATGCTCCAGGTGGTGTTGGCTGGGCTGACTCCCACATTTGTAGTCAACTAGGCATAGAAAAGTCTCACCTGCATACCTGGTGGGGGGGTGGCTGTCAGTAGGAATGATGGAGGTAAGTGGGCATCTTCCACTCATCAGCTAGTAGTCTATTCCAGGCTTGTTCACATGGGGTGGCCATAGGGTGCTCAAGTGCAGCAAGCGAGGGCAATTGCCAACATATAAGCACTATTCCAGCCTCTTCCTGGATCAAGTGTGGTAATATCTCATTGGTCAAAGCCAGTCCCATGGTCAAAGCCAGATTCCTAGGGTGGAGAAATATACTCCATCTCTAGATGGGAGTAGCTCCAAGTCACACTGCAAAAAGTGTTTACAGGAAGATGCAAAAAAATTAGTGCCATTGTTGCAACTGACCACAATTCAAGTTCTAGTTTATTGACGATAGTGGTGAATCAGACTGCATGGATTTGAATCCCAGTGTCATCAAGTACTTTCTATCTGACCCTGGACAAGTTCCTTGACCTATCTGTGCCAAAATTCCCTCATATATTAACAGACACACTTCTTTAGGATCTTCCCATAGGGAAGCATAAGGATTAAGTAAGGTACTTCTTGTGCGCTTTGAAGAGCACTTGGCACACAGTAAGATATAAATAAACATCAGCTCTTTTCTCAGCAATAAAAATAATTAATATGTGTTACCTTTAAGTCTGTGATGCATCTCCCCATCCACACAGTCTGTTCCTCTCTATATGTACACATCACTTGCTGTTATCTAGGTCTTACATCTTGTCCATCACCTCTTCATTTTTCAGATTCAGATTTCTTTGTTAATAGTGTATTATTGACTTTACCAACTGCTAAAATATAGAGTTTTTTAAAAAAATGGAATTCCTATAATTTGGACCTTGGTTGAATTTTTTTGTCCTTGGAGCACACCAAACCTGTTTCTAATCAGGGCCTTCACACTTGATCTTCTCTGTCTAGAGCACTTTTAGCCCACTCTTCCCATGGTTGAAGCCACCTCATGGTTCAGATCTCATTTCAAATATCACTTCTCACAGAGAACTTCTCTGTAAGGTCAAAAAGAATCTCCGCTCATTGACTACATGATCTCATTATCACTTGACCAGTTTTATATATTACACTGTATGTATTACTCTTTAAAATGTTTGTCATCTTCCCCCACTTGAATGGAAGCTCCATTAGTGCATGAGCCAAGTCTATTGCTTTGTAGGTATATATTCCTAACACCTAGACGTGTATCCTGTATATAACAGGTTTTCCATAAATATTTGGTAAACTTATGGAAAGCATGCTCCAGTTTTGTCTCCTACTGTTCCTGACACCACATTTACACCCTGAATTGGTTCTTAGTAAATGCCTGTTCAATAAAGGAGACAAAGCTTACTCAGTTTGTCTGTTCATTGGCATTTTATGGAGGTCACTAGTTATATTAGAGGGTTTCCTGTTCAAAAACAGAGAACTAAAATGTCAAGCTGGAGATGCTGTTAAGGACCCAAGGGAACTTGTGTAGTACAGAACAAAAGTAATGGATACGCTTGAAAGCAGTAATTCAGTTAGGTCTCTATTATCTGTGTTAATGAAGAAGAGCAGTGAAGCAGATGATCCATAACATCAGATAATGAAAAACGATTTGCATCTAACTCTGCGATGCATTTTCAAGAGTCTCTAACTTGTAAACAGGTTATGTTCCAAAAGGTCACATGTAAATAGGTTATTTTGGACTCAGAACTCATTTTTCCAAGGAATAATATACCTGATTCATAGCGCTGACGATATGTAGGAACTAAAAAGCAGTTAGAACATGGTTTATACAATTTGAGTAGAAATGCATGGCTTCCAATTTCCATATAGAGAAGTCTGGAATCTGTCCTCACTAGCTACGAATGTGCTTCCTCTCACCCAATCCAGAGGGAGCAAACATTTCTTCTCTGTCCCTGCTACCGTCAGCTCCAAAGCAAAGTCTCAGGTAGCTACACTCCAAAGCAGGATGCGGTGACTGGTGGGGCAGATTCTGGAAGGGAAGGCTGGGGCTCTGAGAGAGTTTGAGGGTGGTCGACTACTGTTATGAGAACTTCTCTGGCAGCTCAGTGGAGATGCCCTTCGGGATGAGCCTGCTGGGAGCAGGCAACCTCTTGAGAGTCAGCTTCCCAACACAGAAGGTGAGAGATCTTTGGCAGTTACCTTGACATGGCTCAATGCATCAAACTTCGGGCTGATTTTAGAACTTTGTGGGAGATTACAAAGTGTTGGAATTTTGTGGAGAGAGAGCATATATATAAGGAGACAAACAAGAATGGTAACCTTCATAATAACAAAAGGGTGAAACAGCTCAAATTCTCATCACCTCAAATAGACATCAGGAGGATGGATGTCTAAATTGTGGAATATAAATAAAATTAAACATTATTGAACAAATAAATGATAGTGACAGACAATATTTTAGCCATATAATATTGTGATAAGATACATCCAAAATTACATGCACTGTGATAGTCTTTGTATAAAGTCAAATACAACTAAAATAACTATAGTTGTATCGATGTGATATCATTATATAAAAGAAATCAAGGGAATGATAAATCTGGAAACTGAGTGACAGCAATCTTGGTGGGGGGAGAATGGAACTGGAGGACACTATGGTTAAATGCAGGTTAAGGACAATATTGTTAGGGCTTTGTCCTGAATGTTCTTTTTTATCTCCGTAATACTTAACATCTTCTAAACAATATTTATTTTATTTATTATTATATCATCTATATACTAAGTTTCTAAGTGTCATCGTCCCTTATTTTTTCTGATTTGTTAATGATGCTCCAGGCACAGAAAATGAATTTTAAATAGAGTGGTCATGATACATGTCATTGTTTTGATGATATTTGAGCAAAGTTTAAAGAAAGAGAATTAGTCATGAGGTTATCTGGGAGAGAGCATATCAAGAAATGTGAACAGCAACTGCAAATGTCCCATGGTGGAGCTTTCTTGACTTTTTAAGAAAAAGGTAAAGAAACCAGGATAGCTTGAGTGGAGTATGCAAAGGAGTGGATAGTAGGAGATGAGGTCAGAGAAAAAACAAAGAAGCCAGGGCATCTGGGGCCTTGTATATGTCATTGTACAGCCTTTGTCTTTCACTGTGTGTGTGTGTGTGTGTGTGTGTGTGTGTGTGTGTGCGCGTGTGTGTAGAGAGAGAGAGATTGGAGGGGTTTTTTTGTTTTTTTTTGCGGTACGCGGGCCTCTCACCGCCGTGGACTCTCCCGTTGCGGAGTACAGGCTCCGGACGCGCAGGCTCAGCGGCCATGGCTCATGGGCCCAGCGGCTCCGCATCATGCGGGATCCTCCCAGACCGGGGCACGAACCCGTGTACCCTGCATCAGCAGGCGGACTCTCAACCACTGCGCCACCAGGGAAGCCCGAGATTGGAGATTTTGAGCAGGTGAGTGTTATGTTCTGACTTAGGTAATAAAAGAATCACTCTGGATACTGTGTTGAGGAGAGACTGTATGGAGGTGAGCGGCAAAGCTAGAAGGAAACCAAGTGGAATCCATTAGGCCACTATTCTAACAGTCTGATTGAGAAGCAATGGTGGTTCAGAACATGGTAGTAGCAATGGAGATGTTGAAAAGTGGTCAAATTCTGTAGAATGTGAATCAAAGAGAAAAATCAAGATGACTCCAAGGTTTGGGCCTCAGCAGCTGGAGGAAAGGAGTTGCCATCTGCTGAGATGGGAAAGACCGTGAGAGGGACAGGTTTTAGGGAGAGATGATCGGGAATTCTGTTTTAAATTTGAGATTTTTATCAGATATTCCATGGACATTTTAAAGTAGGCAACATGATATTTGAGTCTGGAGTTCAGGAGAGAAAGAGATCTAGGTTGAAGAGATAAAATTGGGAATCTTCAGCATTCTAGATGATGCTTACAGCCTTGGTCTTGGATGCCGTCATTATGTTACCATCCATCATTTAAATTTATCACTGGGAATTGAAAGAAAAATTTGCTTTTATACTCATTACTCGGGTCGGAAAAATTTTTTTCACAATGAATTTTAGTTTCAATAATCCTTATCTACTTTCTCCCATGAATAACTGTCAAAAGTTAGAATGCAGATGTGTTCACACTGAAATTAAATAATATATCTTCACCAACTCTGCAGAGAATGAATAAAATACTTAACTGAGGGGTTTTAATTCATTTTATTGTTTATTTATTTGTACCTATGATGTATATTACTTTTCCAACTCTAAGTTTCATTGCCTAAGGCCCTTTGAATGCTGTCAACGATTTACTCTGGTAAAATAAAACTATATATTTAGAACACACTTCTGTTATCTGTAATTTTATTGTCTAATTCAAGTTCCTTCTTCACTGGGAAGTGAATTTCGTCATCTCTATTTAGAGTTGTAATTTGAACTCCAGAAAGAAACAAATCCTTCAAGGCCTTTAGGGTGTTGACACACAATCTTACCAGTAAAGAGAAAGGCGGCACAGCCAACTGACTGTCCTCTATTTACTTAGTTTATTGACACTGTTAGTCTCATGGAACTACCATAGCATTTTATAGAGGACACCTTGTTTTACTAATCTTATATCCTACAAATGATCTCCAGAGCATTAAATATTGCTTCTCTCCCCTCAGATGCATCTTAAATACACAAAGAGGGAGAATTTTAAAAATAAAATAAAATAAGGGCTTGTTCTAACAAACTGTAAAGTTCCTGGTAGGTAAATATCTGTTAATATTCTTTTTGTATCAAATTTGTGAATTTTCCAAAGATTCTTTGGTTCAATAATATAATTTTTATATTGATCACTCCCCTTTAGTGCATTCTCAAATTCTTTTCACCAGGAATGCTCCTCCTTGACCTATTTTTCTCCTAGAGTGTTTTATATGTTTTCTGGATTTCAGTTTTTTTAAAGACACTTTTCAATATTATTGGCAATTGCAGGTCTTTGATATGCTAATTTGTCCTGATAAATATGTTTTTTAAGTCATTTATTAAATGATATTGGTAAGTAAATTTTATAGAAATTTGACTGGGATTTGAAGTACATTGTTGGCTCTGTTTGAGATTCAAACCTTTAAAAATTACTACTACTACTACTACTACTACTATATAATTGGATTGCCATATAATAGGATTGACTGTTCAGACTATAATTATTTCTGCTTAGCTTTATTTTTAGTTTTTATTTTTTTGTTTTTTTGTGGTACGCGGGCCTCTCACTGTTGTGGCCTCTCCCGTTGCAGAGCACAGGCTCCAGATGCGCAGGCTCAGTGGCCATGTCTCACAGGCCTAGCCACTCCGCAGCATGTGGGATCTTCCCAGACCGGGGCACGAACCGGTGTCCCCTGCATCGGCAGGCAGACTCTCAACCACTGCGCCACCAGGGAAGCCCCTCTGCTTAGCTTTAAAATGTAGATTTTATATTAACTTCCTTATTTCGGTCTATTTCCTCCAAAACAATGAGCTTAGTACAACTGGGTGCTACCATTGCTATGTATGGGGAATTGCAGAGAAGACCAGAATGCAAGTCTGCAGAGCTGAACAAACAGACATATCTGGCAAGGAAGATTTACACCTTATAATGTCAGTGTAAATTAGACATGGCTTTAGCAGTAGTGTTGTATTTAGAATGCTGGACTTTGAGTCAGTAGATCACAATTTAAATTCATCACCTGTTTTCCTTTGAGCAAGTGCCTCATTTCTTGGAGACTTTTTCTTTTTAATACATAGTTGAGAAATTCAAACGCACTCCACATTTGAATGCAGTCAGGGCTGGCTAGATTAGAGAGGGAAAGTGGGGATGCCAGAGTTAAATCTGGAGCTGGAGGTGTCCAAAGCTAGTGGAGACAGCTGTGAGGGCACATCGGTGGGAGATGAGGACCCTCATTACCTGCCACTCTGATCGAACTTAGTGCCTTAGATCAGAATTGCCAGCAGGAAATCTGCCATGTTGGAAACTGGTCATCCGAAGCCCAGGCTCTTGTAGAGGAACAGAAGGCCAAGGTCTTGAATGGACAGTGCATTTCTGACAGCCCAGATGCTTTCAGTAATGAGTTGGTACAAACTTGACTCAAACACATTGAAGAGGACACACCACAGCTGTGTGTTACTGGAGGCAGCTGTAAGTTTTCCTGCACATGTAGTTTTTGTCTGTGTGCATACTTGGGATTCTGCGGCCAAAAGACCCAAGACACGTCTCACCCTTGTGTTGTTGTTAATACTCATCCGGACATCAGGCTGTAGGAAGGAACTCCTGGGACTCTTATGCGAGGGAGCTGGGCTAATAACATAGCACTCTGTTTTTTAAAAAAATCTACCTTTGAAGGTTTCTGTCAGACAGCACCAGATTTTTCCACATTTGTGCATTTATTTTTTTCTCTTTTCAAACGTAAAAGTTATACAATTCTACTGGACATCTGAGTTTTACATGAAAATTAATTTATAATACAGTTGTAATTTACATTATAATGAATAGATAAAGAATGAGTCTTAGCTTGAAACATTTCTTCACTTTTGTTTCTCTCTGCCTGTATTATTCTTCTTCAGACATCTTCATGGCTGGTGTTCCCACCAGGTAATTTTTTTTTTTTTTTAACCACCAGGTAATTTCTTAAATGTTGCCTTCTTTAAGGCCTTCATTGGCCACTCTACTTAAAATTGCAATACCCAACTCCCCTGGCACTCCTAATTCGGTGATTTACCCCCATTCCATGACATATTTATCTTTGTATAACTTACCATCATCAAATATAATGCATTTATTTATTGTCTATATTTTACCTTACTAAAGTGAAAGCTCTATGAGCACAATTTATCTGTTGCATTCACTGCTATATCCCCAAGACATAGAACAGTACTTAACAGTATTGAGTAACAGTCATGTATTACATATTCTGTTAAATTAATAAAATGATATAAACAGGAAAGCACCTAATACAAGGACTTTAATAGAATCATAGAGCCTTGCTACTCCAGTTGTGGTCCAAGGGCCAGTAACATCAGCATCACATGGGAACTGTTTAGAAATGCAGACTCACAGCTCAACCCCAGAGATACTGAATCAGAATCTGCATTCTAGCCATTTGCAGTAACATGAATGCAAATAGAGACTATCATACTAAGTGAAGTAAGTCAGAAAGACAAAGACAAATACCATATGATATCACTTACATGTGGAATCTAAAATATGACACAAATGAACCTATCTATGAAACAGAAACAGAATCATGGACATAGAGACTAGACTGTTGGTCGCCAAGGGGGAGGGGTGTGGGAGAGGGTAGGAGTGGGAGTTTGGGATTAGCACATGCAAACTGGTATATGTAGAAAGGATAAACAACAAGGTCCTACTGTATACACAGGGAACTATATTCAATATCCTGTGATAAACGATAATGGAAAAGAATATGAAAAAGAATGTATATATATATATATATATATATATATATATATATGTATAACTGAGTCACTTTGCTGTACAGCAGTAATTAACCCAACATTGTAATTCAACTACTCTTCAACAAAAAATAAATGTAAAAATTAAAAAAAAGAACCTGCATTGTAACAAACCCCCAGGGGAGCTGCTCATTACAGTTTGGGTAGCAGGTGTAGATTAAGTACTCAATGAATGTTTCCTGAATCTAAATGCAGTATATTAACAGCTGTGGGCTAGCAACATGTAGATCATTATGGCCTTTCAAAATTAACACATTTTAGATTAATGAGCAAAGAAAATCAACGCTGGAAAAGTGCATTAGACTATAATTGTTTAACATTCTACTATACACCACATTTTGATTCACCTGGAAGGTCACACACCAGTGGAATTATTTGAAGGCTCTAATCCTCTAATGAAGACTCAAAAGGAGAGATGAGGAAGATAAGGCATATAAATTTTAAAAAATTAAAAATAAAGATCATTTACCATGATTAGTGGAGCTAGCCACCCATCAGTCAGTCAATAAACCTACCAGAAAATGTTTAAAAAGAATTAAGATGGTTAAACAAGAGGATTAAAAAGTTGTATAGGAGTTCCATACGCTTTTATTTTTTCAACCCTTAGTGCCCTTGGGTTATTTCTAAGTCCTGTACATGTAAAAGCACAACAACAGAGACACATTTAGAAAATAAACGTTTTCATCTATCCTACTTGGACTTTTGCCTATTTATGCTTTGTATTTGTTCCTAGGAGTACTGAGGGTGAGAAAATAGTAATAATTATAGCGCTCAAAATGGCTTAAATGAATAAACAAATCAGTGAATCAATACGAGGCCTTAGATAATACAGTGGCATACTGCCACTGCCTCCTCGGCAGTTCCAGACTTTTTCCCGGACTCCCTCCTGGCCAGCCATGGCGCACTAAATCCCTTCAGGCTGTGTTCACGCCGCCAACCCCGTTCCTCTCCCTGGGATCCGACCTCCGAAGCCCGAGCCTCAGCTCCCAGCCCCCCGCCCGCCCCGGCAGCAGGGGAGCAGACAAGCCTCTCGGGCTGGTGAGTGCCGGTCACCACCGATCCTCTGTGCGGGAATCTCTCCACTTTGCCCCCCGCACCCCTGTTGCTGTGCTCTCCTCCTCGGCTCCGAAGCTTCCCTGCTCCGCCACCCGCAGTCTCTGCCCGCGAAGGGGCTTCCTAGTGTGTGGAAACCTTTCCTCCTTCACAGCTCCCTCCCACTGGTGTGGGTCCCGTCCCTGTTCTTTTGTCTCTGTTTTTTCTTTTTTTCTTTTTCCCTACCCAGGTACGAGGGGAGTTTCTTGCCTTTTGGGAGGTCTGAGGTCTTCTGCCAGCGTTCAGTAGGTGTTCTGTAGGAGTTGTTCCACATGTAGATGTATTTCTGATGTATTTGTGGGCAGGAAGGTGATCTCCATGTCTTACTCTTCCGCCATCTTGAAGGTCTCCTCTCTAGTTAGTCTTAATGACACACTTACACAAGTGATCCATGTATCTGCTATACAAAGATAGAAGTATGCAAGAAATTCAAAATTAGGCAATGTGTACTTAATCCTAGAATTTTCTGATCTTACCAGTGAGAAAATTAAGTGTTTTTACTAATTAACAATAAATGTAATTTTCCAAATAAGAAATCTGAGTTAAATAATTTCTAGGCTGTGAGACTTAATTTTAATCACCTATGAGAATAAAGAATGACTTATTTCACAAGTATTTTACTCATTTTCAATGAGTAACACTGAATGATTAGACAGTGGTTTAACAATGACTTTAACATTAAATGATTAGTCAGTTGTTTTTCTTCTCTGTTACACTGAGGCATCTTTCTGCAAGAAGGATATTGAATATAGAAACAACAAAATTTTGTACCCAAATCAGTCTGTATATTGTAATTTCTTTAGGCCACATTCAAATGTTCCAGAGGTTTTGTCATAATAATATAAAAGTAGTTACTCTCATAGTAAAAGCCATTATGTCCTAATAAAAAATAATAAAAATAATAGAAGTAATATGCCTTATATTTTGGCAGAATAGAATTTTCAATCTTGAAGTACGCTTTCCCCAAGCCAAACTGCTACTTCTACTAATTAAATATTAAAATGTATTGGAAGTAATAAGTAGAATAATTACTACTGGGATGACATTTCAGAAAACCTATACGGTTTACCTCTGCTGCCATCCTGTTTCTTCCTTCACCCTAACCAGATCAGCTCTAAAGTTGATAGTAGATACTTTTGTTTGCCCACCCAAACTATTTCCCCCATTTTCTTCTAACTAAGAAACCCCTGTTTCATTCAGGTTCTTCCATTTTCTGCATGACGACATATAGGGTAGACTGGCCCCAATTATAGCGCCAACATTGGTGTTCTGATTGACCTCAGAGAATTATTGAAGGTCTTGCCTCCATCTGCCAATGATTGATTTAGGTTTGGTACAGGATGCAGTTCTGGCCACTGAAATGTAAGTGTGTCTACTGGGAGGCTTCTGAGAAAGTAGTTCCTTCTTTTTCAGAAAGATTCAAAGAAAGAGACAATCTCTTTTTCCCACACCCAGGCATCCTATACCAGGTCTCTCCCCCAACTCTCAAGAGTGTGGAATCATTCTCCCTTGAAGAACCAAGGGACTAGAAAAGGACATGAAATATCAAGGAACCGGTACTGTCTGTGGCCTCCATAGGACAGCTTTTCAACTGGGAGCAGCATGGAGCAGAGCTTCACGGATTCATCAGAGTTCATACTCTTTCCACTGAAATCTGGAAGTCAGATCCATGTTCTAGGATTCTTGCACAACAGCACATACAAGAGGAGCAGCTCTCAGACAGACATATGAGGCCTCTATCAATATAGGATGTATATGCTCAAGTGATTACTTGGAGGGAAAACAAAAAAGAGATCTAAGTATACTTGAATCCCAAGTTTGTAGGGCAAGCCATGCTTGCTAAACCTAAAATCTATTTCCGACCAAGCCCTCTCCTCTTGTCTTCAGGACCTTACCTTCTAAATTGGAAGGCAATGCGGGGTAGTGGACAGGGCATGGGCTTCAGAGCAAGACAAGTCTGAGGCTGGCTGCCAACTCTCCCATTTATAAGATGCTTCATCTTGTGCTTGTTACTTCTCTGAGCCTGTTTCCTCATATGGGAAAGGGGGAGCTTGATACCGAACTCACAAGGTTGTTATAAGGAGGAAGAGATAACTTATAAAGTGGCCAGCACCTCATTTGGCATATGAGGAAAAGTTAATAAACAGTACTTGTTATAATATGTGAAGCCTAATGATGTGTTTCAGTATAATTGGCTACAAAGAGGGAGATTTCTATGCTATTAGTTATTCTCAAGGAAGATTTTTTTTTCATCATGACTATTTTTTAAAGAGCAGTTTTAGGTTCATAGCAAATTGCGGTGAAGGTACAGAGATTTCCATACGTACCCTGTCTCCACTCATGCACAGCCTCCCCCATTATCAACATCCCTCACCAGATGGTACATTTGTTCCAATCAGTGAACCTCCACTGACATATCATAATCGCCCAAGGTTCACAATCTACACTCTAGTTTACTCTTGGTGTTGTACATGCTGTGGGTTGAGGAATAATGTATAATGACAGGTATCCACCATTATAGTATCATACAGAGTAGTTTCACTGCCCTAAAAATCCCGTGCTCCACCTATTCATATCTCCTGCACAGCCCAACCCCTGACAATACCTGACATCTTTACTGTTGTCATGGTTTTGCGTTTTCTAGAATGTCATATAGTTGGAATCATACAGGATGCATACTTTTCAGACTGTCTTCCTTCCCTTTGTAACATGCATTTGAGTTTCCTCCATGTCTTTTCATGGCTTGAGAGCTCATTTCTTTTTTGCACTGAATAATAACTCATTGTCTGGATGTACCACATTTTATTAATCCATTCACCTACTAAAGAGCATCTTTGTTGCTTTCAAGTGTTGGCAACTATGAATAAAGCTTCTATACACATCCGTGTGCATGTTTTTACGTGAACATAAGCTCTCACGTCTTTTGGGTGAATACCAAGGAGGAGTATGGTTTCTGGATCATATGGAAAGGGTATGTTTTGTTTCCTAAGAAACTACCAAACTGTCTTCTAAACTGTTTGTACCGTTTTGCAAACTCACCAGCCAGGAATGAAGCTTCCTGTTGCTCCAACTCCTTACCAGCATTTGGTATTGTCACTCATTCATTGGGATGGATTTTGGCTATTCTAATAGATGTGTAGCGGTATCTCACTGTTGGTCTAATTTTCATTTCCCTGATGACATGATGTGGAGCATCTTCTCATATGTTTATTTGCCATCTGTATATATTTTTTGTGAGGCAGATATTATTTTTCAGTTGGATCATTTGTTTTCCTATTGTTGAGTTTTAATCATTCTTTGTATATTTCAGATGACAGTCCTTTATCAGCTGTGTTCTTAGCAAATATTTTTTCTCATTCTGTGCCTTGTCATCATTTTCCTGACATTGCCTTTCACAGAGCAGAATTTTTTTAAGTTTAATGAAGTCTAGCTTATCAATGATTTCTTTCATGTAAAAAGTCATCGCCATACCCACAGTCATCTTGAGTTCCTCCTATGTTATATTCTAGGAGCTTTATAGTTTTGCACTTTACATTTAGGTTTGTTATTTACTTTTGAGTTAATTTTGTGAAGTGTATAAGGTCTGTCTAGACTCTTTTTTTTTTCCTTTTCTGTATGTGCTTGTCCAGTTGTTTCAGCACCATTTGCTGATCAAGGAATATTTTTAAACAGAATTTTTTGAGTGACTGATGGGGGTCGCTGTCAAGTCCTTTATATAGTAGAAAGCTCATATTTAATACATTTAAAAAACAAGCAAATTGGAAGGTAAGAAGTAAAACTGTCACTATTTGCAGATGGTATGATACTCATATACAGAGAACCCTAAAGACTCCACACAAAAACTATTCACACTAATAAATGAATTCGGCAAGGTAGCAGGATACCAGATGAATATGCAGAAATCTGCTGATTTCTTTACACTAATAATGAAATATCAGAAAGAGAAAGTAAAAAAATCTTGTTTAAAATTGTGTCAAAAAAAAAAACACAACCACCTAGGAACTAGCCACTATGGAGAAAACTAATTTGTTGTGTCTAATCCCTTTTGGACTCTGCTTCTTTGCAATCTTTTTAATTATTTCTAGTCCTTCTTCTTCTGGTCTCCTACCCATTTATTGCAATTGTCTGTAATTGTCTGCTTATGAATCCTTACGTGTCTTCCCACTAGAATGCAAGCTACATGAGAGCAGAGATCATGACTGCCTTGTTTCCTGTTGTTTCCCCCAAGTGAGCGCAACACATCAAGCATACAATAAAGCATATTATATGAATGAAAGTATTCAGTGTATAAATCAGAAATGACTCATTGTCTGCATCCATGAATAAGTAAACTGATCTGTTAGGATGAAATTAGGAAGGATGTGTTTCTTCTCAGACCCTATTCAGTTTCCCTAACATGTAATTTACAGACATGGAAAATAGTTTTTTAAAGAATAATTCGGAAATACAGTGAAAGCATGAAGAAGTATAACACTGAGAGAAATAAGGTAATCTAAGATCCCTAAATATGTCACTTCTTCACCTGATCACGAGAGATCCCACCACACTGGGAACTGGACAAGTAAAGCCCTTCCAGGTGCAAACCCCCCAGGATTGTTAGCACTAATTATCACCACATGTGGTTAAATACACATGCTTTATTCAATTCAGCAATGCCACAAGGTGATTAGCCTTGTTTCTATGGCACTGGTAAAGAAATTGAGGCTCAGAAAAATCAGCAACTAGATCAAGACATACTGCAAGTAACTGGTGCAGTGGGTGTTTATATCCACGTTCACCCAACCCCGGCGTGGATTCTGTTTCTCTCAGGCCCCTGTGTGAACAGACAAGCTATAGCCACGACGATACACGCAGAAGTAGGAATGCAACCATCTCAAAGGGAGTGAATTTCTCCTGTTAAATTGAAAATGGAATGAGTGAAACTATGTGTTACACAGGCAAACTGGAGGTAGCAAAGGCAGTGATACACATTTTCAGGGAACTAAAACAATTCTGGAAGATTGAAGGAAACTGTATCACTAGTCTTCCTCTCTGATTTGATTATCTTAAGTTTCCAGCTCTTTCGTAGAGACAGATAACCAACTTAATAATTTACTGGGAGCTGTTGTAACTTATAAGTTAGTCTCTTGGATTGAAACAGCAATCATACGTACCTTTTATCCACTAAGATAAGCTCTTCATTCTCAGTTGGGAGTTTGTGTCAGCAATCATTTAGATCATGCAAATATAAGATTTGCTGATGTGAGCAAATTCAAAGCTGCCTAATTGCATCAGATTTTTAAGTGAAAAGCATCTTCTTCACAACTCTCAAATACAATCAAGGAGGGGGCTAAGTACAATTTAAACACTCTTTTTCGCAGCTCTTTGGTGACAAAACTGCTGACCTGGTTGTTCTTTCATCAGCTTATGCTGAACCCAAGATGAAGAAAATAAAATACAAATTTTGAATCTTTATGTAGACATCCAGATGACATATTCTGCAAGGAAGGCAGTTTTGAATAATAAAAACTTTTGTACAGACTCACATTTCATCATGTACAAAAGCTTACTTCAAACATTATGCAGCAGGAGACTGAATGTTCTTTCCCAGATGTAGCAAATTGTTTGGGATGACCCAGTCCTGAAATCTGCTATGATCAGTAAATGGAAAATGACTTTTCATTACTTTCCTAGGTTTCTCTTCTCAAGAAATCAAGTCTACAAGGGTACTTATTAATTATTATACTATGTCTATATTTCTCTGACCACCCTAAAATAAGATGGCAAAATATTTTTGCTCTATAAATGAGAAAAGTAAACTAATGGATACATTGAAAGTGCTATTAGAGACTTAAAAAAAACCGGAATGGATATCTTATGTGAAACTCAATTATCTTCACTTCAAACAGAAGATAGATGCCATTAAGTTTAAATTCCTTCAAGAGTCTTTCTCTATAACCCCAAATTTAACATTTCTCTTATTCTTGAAATGAGTTGCGTTAAAACAGCCTCTCTCAAAAGCTAAACATCCTTCCTTTCTTTCTGGTGTATCTCTCAAATTTTTCCAAATAGTACTCTCTCCTATCTAACTTTGATTCCTCTCTTCTCATTCATTTCTCATCCTATTACCTTCTAGTTCCTGTATTTATCACTTCACTGAAATTGATCTTGCTAAAGTCACAAAAGTTCTCTGATTTTTAAATCCAAGGGCCACTCTTTGGTTTTCAGCTTAATCTTTATAATACCACCATTCAGCCAGAATTTCCTCCTGGATTTCCTGGATAGCTTTAGCTGTTCCTTCTCTTTCCATTCATTCTAAAAAGATTTATTAAATGGCTACTCTTTCCATCGTTGTACTAGACACCAAAGGAAAATAGACTGACGAATGGTCCCAAGTGTTTCAGAGCATAAGTGAAAATCTAACTATAAAGTTATTAAAATACAATGGTGTAAGTGCTATAAAGGCAGTATGTACAATGGTCATGGAAGCAAGGAAGAATCAATTTCTGTTTCCTTTATGATATCTAGTTTCTCTTCATGCTAACATTCACTTTCACATCTTCAATATTCATTTATTTTACGAGGCTTACTAATGTTTTTGTCTTCCTCTCAGCACACTTAACTGATAAATATGTATTTACAACTGTTATTTAACAGTACCACTTGGATTGTTGTAGTCACCTTAAAGGGAACATATCATTCTTGATTGTTTTAGAAAACAAATATAACTCTTATCAAAGTATAAATATAAGGAAATTTCTTCTGTATAAAATTCAATCCTATAAGCATAGCAAACTTAATGGAGACACAAGGGAAAGAAAACAAGAGTAAATACCATTATTGTTAATTTTTTAAATATAAATTTATTTCTTTATCTATCTATCTATTTATTTATTTTTGGCTGTGTTGGGTCTTCGCTGCTGCCCACGGGCTTCCTCTAGTTGTGGAGAGCGGGGGCTACTCTTCGTTGCGGTGTGCAGGCTTTTCATTGGGGTGGCTTCTCTTGTTGTGGAGCACAGGATTTAGGCATGCAGGCTTCAGTAGTTGTGGCACATGGACTCAGTAGTTGTGGTTCGTGGGCTCTAGAGCACAGGCTCAGTAGTTGTGGCACACGGGCTTAGCTGCTCCGCAGCATGTGGGATCCTCCTGGACCAGGGCTCGAACATGTGTCCCCTGCACTGGCAGGTGGATTCCCAACCACTGTGCCACCAGGGAAGTCCCAAGGTATATACCATTATTGTTAATTTTAAATGTCCCTAACAGATCCTAAACATTCCAAAATAAAAAGAAAAAATGCACAATTTGAGTGTGAAGGAATGAAATTGAAAGTGTCAATTGAAAACCTAGAGGAAACAAGAGAAGTCAGCAAATTACCAAATTCAAGACCAACATACAAATATTATCAGCTCTCATATTCCAAAAAAGTATTGGAAATTTTCAGTCAAAATATCAAAAATAATGAAATGGTGAAGAACATTCCTAAAAGATGGAAATTCTTATGCCAATATTAGTTCTCAATTTTAGAAATACTTTGTATTTACGGGAGGAAGGCCAAGGTGGCAGAGTAGAAGGAACTTGAGCTCACCTCCTCTCGTGAACACCAAAATCACAACTAACTGTTGAACAACCATTGATAAAAGACTAGAACCTACTAAAAAAGATCTTCTACAATTAAAGAAATACTTTGTACTTGTGGATTGAAATACTCAGTATAGTGACAATGTCATCCCTTCTTAAATTAAGCTATAAATTAAATGAAACCACAATTAAAAGTTTAATTGAATTTTTAAAATATAACAAAATGAGTCTGAAGTTTTATACTGGAAGATAAATACAACCAAATAGCCAGCATTTTTTTAAAAGAAGAATAGAATATTCTGTGCTAGTTTTAAAAACATACAATAATTCTTTACTAATCTAGGACTGCGATATTGACATGACAATGACAATACAAGTCAATTCAAAATAAAGGGTCAGGTTGAGAAGAGAGAAGAGAGAGAGAGAAAGAGAGAGCAGACTGTCAAGCAAGCTTAGGATAAATATGGAATTTCAAGTCAATGAGAAAATAATTGGATATTTAATAAATAATGTTTATCAACTATCTATCAATTTGAGAGGGAAAAGCAAGGTTAATCCCTACCTCACACCATATATAAAAACATTAGATATGGATTAGAATGTTAGCAAAGCCACATTAAATTAATAAAATATTTTTATTTTTAATATAATATGAGTGGGAAAAGTCTTTTGAAGAAAGGAATGAAATTCAAAAGAATAAAGGAAAACATTTGCATAAACAAATGTAGAATTTGGATCATGAAGCTACCATGAACAAGGTTAAAATATAAGTGACAAATATCTATGAAGTACATATAAGGATACATTTCATATTAATATAAAGACTTTCTACAAACCACCATGAAAAATAAAACCAAATATGAAACCAGTAGAATAAAGTGCAAAGGATGTGAGTGGACAATTCAACTGAAAGGAAACAGCAGCAATAAGGAAAAACTCCAGTGGAAATGGTCAATGAACATCCAAAAAGATGTTTTGTCTCACCACTTATCAGGGAAATCTAATTAAAACCAGAGGAGCATATTTAGCATCCACCTTCTGCTGACTGACATGAATTAATAATTGTTTACAAATATTGATAGTATTAGTTTTATATAGTTTATGAGTCATGCTCTTATAGGAGCATAATAGAGTATGAAAACTAAAACTTGGACACCATTTGAACTCAGAATTTCACCTCCAGAATCTACCTAAAAGCAATAGTACATGTATCTACAATGACATTTTTATGGAAATATTAGGTATTACAATTAGAAAATATACTGGGAAAAGAAGTCTACTTATAACATGACATATAAAATGCTAAAAAATAAGCCTACAAGGAAATCTATCCCTTGTGATTTCAATAAAGTAGAAGAAAATCTAAAAGTTGATCAAAGAAAGTTGATCAAAAAGAAAGATAGCTACAAAAATGATGATACATAGCCAGTTAGAGGGAGGGAGGGAGGGAGGGAGGGAGGGAGGGAGGGAGAGAGGGAGGGAGGGAGAGAGGGAGGGAGGGAGAGAGGGAGAGCGAGAGAGCGAGAGAGAGAGCGAGAGAGAGAGAGAGAGAGAGAGAGCGAGAGAGCGAGAGAGAGAGCGAGAGAGAGAGAGAGAGAGAGAGAGAGAGAGAGAGAGAGAGAGAGAAATCTTTCCACATAAGGATGTATAGATACAATAATTCCCATATATAGAATTAAATTGTCTAACCATGATATCCATGGAAAATAATTCCTGAAGCTAAGGATTATGTGCTACTGTGAAACTAAAGAGTGCAATTCCAGGGACCAGGAGTGAGTGGGAAGGAGGAAAGGCCAATCCCAGGATGCAGGATACCATTTGGTGTTAAAGTGGCTGGGTCTCTAGGGACATTATTCCCAGAGAAAGAACTCAGAATAGGATCTCTCAGAACAAGATCCTGGGGAGAAAGGCAGGTTTTATTCATGAACGCTCACCTTCCCCATACCCAAGTTTTGCCTCAAAGGCATCAATCCCTCTGCCTTCCTTAAATATACGTGTGGGCACTTAGAGAGACCTGCTTCCATGGAGGCATTAACAAGGAAGCCCTGAGGTAGAAGGTGAGAGGGTTGCAGTGGGCAGGAGGCTAGCACTGCTGGGTTATGTCTTCATGAGTTGGTGGTCATCTACACAGAACCAGTTGTTTCCTCAAAGTCTCAGTCAGGAAACCAGTGGCCAATGGCCCAGGGGAAAATGAGGCTGAGAAGACCATAACGGCACACAAGATCTTTCCGATACATTAACATGTATGTTGGGGGTAACATGGTCACCCAACTTTTAACAGTGTTTACCTCTAAGAAGAATGGATGTGGAAAGAGAAGGTGGAACACATCTTGCTTTATATATTGATAATTTTGAACTGAATTACTTTTTAAGATGTTTTTTACAATTACAATTGCAAAAGACAATTATGATATTTTACATATTCAGATGCCTAAAGGTAGGAACAATTAGGTTAGCTTTAATTAACAAGTCAGTATATCTAAAACTTAATTTACCAAATCACTCACCACCCTATGTTTTCTAGGTTACCGGCATCACCATAGAACCAGCTTCTAAAAATAAAAAAAACTTAGTAATATTCTCAATTCCCCTCTTTCTCTTTCACTCCACATGTAGTCAGTAACCATGAACACTGAACTATCAAACAAACCTACAATGGGTCAAAGCAGATATCTGCAAAGTCACATAAATGAGCCAGACCAGCTCCCGGTTTCAGCAGACTGTCACTGGATATATGTATTTACATATTTTGAGAAACAGTGAGTCACTCAGAAAGGAGTGGCCCTGATCAAGAAAGAGATAGAAGTGTCTTGACTTTTCTATTCCACAGTTTTCCCATCTGGAAAATGGAGCCTAACAACAGTATCTGTCCCATAGAAACTGGAAAAACAGAGGGTAACAGTGGCAGTGTTCTGCCTATAGTATCCAGAAGAAACTATATCCTGAGCAACACTCATGTCAGGTATATTTCAGTTACAACAGCTACAATCACTACCATTACCATCCTGATTACAGGTTTCTCTAGGCACTGGAGCAATAGTTTTAAACCGTACACACACACAAACACATCACAAGAATCCAGTAGGTTAGTATGATTTTCATTTTACAGATGAGGAAACTGAGTCCCTGAGATATGAAATATTTTGGTCAAGAGCAAGCAGTTACTACAAGGTGAAGCCAAGATTCAACCACCATTGTGTCTGACTTCAAACTCTGTTCTTCAATGGCTGCTCCAGGCTAATTATTTTAGCATGACTGATCAGCATTTTTTACTCCGGATGCCAAATTACCTTGGTATGGACAAATAACGTCGAATTCCCAAGTCTAAAAAGCTAAGAAACAGATCCTGGAACTTGTTTATCTCAAAGATGTTCACACCATACTGGGGTTTGGTGGATGCCAGCTGCTTTCACACATGCAGTAGTGTCCTGTTTCACTCCCAGTGCAAAAATGATGATTTTAACTGTCCAGGAGTAGTGGTTAAAAGGTGGACTTTGGAGCCAAAGACTCCCTGTAACTAAATCCTGTCTTCACCATTTACAGACTGTATAACCTTGTGCCTCCGTTTTCTCATTTGTTAATGGGGCCTACTAGTAATCTCTACCCATAATGTTGATATGAAGTTGAAAAGAGTTAATTTTTGAGTTGGAGCAATTACTGGTACATAGTAAGCACTTAGCCTAATAATTAGTTACTAACATCATCATCCCCTCTGTAAATGGTTCTCCAATTTCTTTGTATAGTTTATTTACTCTCTTCTCAGGGCAGTGACCCTGTCTCTGACAAGGTTACTTACATTCTATTGAAATGTTCTGAAATATATCCATCTACCCTCCTATATTATGAGATCCTCCAAGCAGGGAATTGATGCTTATTGTGTTTTGTACTCTCAGCACTCAACACAGTCGCCGGAACGTACTAGGTTCTACACAGACACTGGGGGGATATTGAGCAAGTGGAATGCGATAGGCTGTTCCCCTTCTTTCGCCTACCTCAAAACTACTCAACCTTTGGTGTCAGCTCGAGTTCTTCCCTTCCTGATTATTCCAATGTTCATCGCTCGATTGCTTTGCCATCTAGTCTTTGTTCACATGTAGTCATGCCATTCTACATTTTCAAATGATTGGAGGTAGCTAATTTGTAAAGCTTTCTTTAAAAATACACATGACCGGGTGGCGTAGTGGTTGAGCGTCCACCTGCCGATGCCGGGGACACAGGTTTGTGCCCCGGTCTGGGAAGATCCCACGTGCCGCGGAGCGGCTGGGCCCGTGAGCCATGGCCGCTGAGCCTGCGCGTCTGGAGCCTGTGCTCCGCGACAGGAGAGGCCACAACAGTGAGAGGCCCGCGTATTGCAAAAAAAAAAAAAAAAAAAATACACATGACCTATACTATAAAAATCACTTTAAATTTAATACTGGCTAATTTGGTCACTGCCTTGCCTGGTCAGTTCCACGCCCTTCAGTTCCAACTCAAGTAAACTGTCCTTTCATCAGTAAAGACTTCAATACCTGTAGACTAGAGTGCAGTCCATATATTACCTTCTCACAACATGCTATGCTTACCACAATCACCATTAAATAACACTTTGTATAATTATTTGTTTAGGATCCGCCTCCTCCTCTGCATTGTGGGCTTCATGAGAGCATAGAAATTGTCTGGCTTACTTATTTCTGTATTCCTAGAGTCAAGTACAGAACTTGGACATGAGATGTTCAGTCTATCAGCATTGAACATACACTCCTTAAAGCCATGTCTTCTCTCTTCTTAAGGAACTTTTAACATAGTAGACACTTAACAGTGGTTGTCTGAAATGATCGCCTGGCAAAGGACAACTTTCAAGTTTGGTTGTTTGTTTTCCTCTCCGAACCTTCTGCTTAGAAAAACTATGGATTGGCTATAACATTTAGGAACTCTGCCTTACCACTACCCATGATTTGAAATCAAGGCTTCCAATAAGGAAAACCATACTGTGAAAAAGAGGACTTCTTTCCTGGAGAGGTCCATGTAGCCATTCAAATCAGCAATAAAATGACGGCACATTGTCATCTAAAATATTGCTATATTTTCTAGAGAATTCAATATTTTTATCAAACTGCTATATCAAGCTTCAGTAATTAAAACAAAGAATATTGTCATAATTTCTTCCATAATGACAAGAATAATGTTACCTCTTCATATACCTTTTGTTTCTAAATTGAATATTTAATTAGTGGCATAGGACAGTTTTTGCTGGAACAATGCATGGAGAGCTATTTGTCTATCCATCTATCTATAGAGTCATTGAGTAACCTATCTAAATTTTATTCCAAATAATGTAAAGAATGGTTTGGGAAAAGATTCATGAATAGAGTTAAGTTTAGTTTGTTTCAATTTATTCATCTATCCATTTATTAAAGGTCTGTTACTACATGGACAGTAATTCAATTACACCAGCAGTTTGATGTAGCATATAGAAATGGAATATTCCAACCAGAGTAAATTGATAGTTTTCAAAATCAAGCATGAAAATGATTCTAAAAGATAATCAATATAATGAATAAATAAAGCTTAAGTAGAAGAAAAATTTCCCACAGGCATGCATTAATCTCAGCAAAATATCAAAAATATCCAATTAAATGTACATAATCAAGTTCTACAAATAAGAATAAATAGGGCTTCCCTGGTGGCGCAGTGGTTGAGAGTCCGCCTGCCCATGCAGGGGACACGGGTTCGTGCCCCGGTCCGCGAAGATCCCACATGCCGCGGAGTGGCTGGACCCGTGAGCCATGGCCGCTGAGCCTGCGCGTCCGGAGCCTATACTCCGCAACGGGAGAGGCCACAACAGTTAGAGGCCCGCGTACCAAAAAAAAAAAAAAAAAAAAGAATAAATAAAGGACTAAAATGGGTTTTCATTAAAGACCTTCTTTAAGTGAACGTTTTTAGGCTAAGTTACGCATTGTTATTCTGAGATCTGATTATCTTGATTTAGAAATAAAGTCAATTATCTCTATCCAATGACAATAGGGTAGGAATATTAAATTTTCTCACTCTGTGTTTGTCTTACTGTAAAGCTTACATAAGGCCATTACAAATAAACATCAATAAAGTAATAATATTCAGGGGGAAAAGTCTAGCATTTTGTTTGTAAATTGAAGCACTGCTTTCTTTCTCATCAAAATTTGAACATGTCATTTTCTTTGAACAAATGTGCCTATTTCCTGCCTGGGCTTCACAGGGCTAAGAAAACTCCAGGGTCTGCAATTTTAAAGAAATCTAGTGGACCACTCATCTGGATTTTTAAAGAAATGAATTATTATGGGGAAGGCTTTGGGGAGGAAAGAGAGACAACTTTGACTGGAGTAGGAACAGACTACTTGAAGTGAATATAGCCTCGAGGAGACAATGGGAGCCAGGTCCTCAGTAGATCTCTTTTGTGATTCCAGTTATTCCAAACAGCTCCTCTGGGTAGACCAATGTGATAATTTGTGGAGAACTGTGCTGGAGGGTGGGGACAGTTGGTGGCATCTGGGAGAGAGGAGTTTAGAAGAGAAGACCTCCCTGGACACTTAATTATTGGTCATCCAAACATATGAACCTACTTCAGTCCATTGGCAAATGAGATGAGCTATTGACTAGCAGGATAATCTGAGATACTCTACAGCCATTAGAAGCTTGTTTGACATCTCATGCTTCACGAGAAGTAGTAACAAAGCTAACCCAAGTGCCAGACTAGCCAGGGGAAGCCTATCACCTCTCTGTATCCTGTGCTGAGATCCCACTCCAGTATTCTGGTAGGAACTAGGACAACTGCTCTGGTTACAAAGGCCCAGGTCATGACGGGCATGCCATCTTGTATATTCAAAAGGCATGTGCTATACTTTCCTTTCGTTGTACTAAATATGTATGAGGCAAATTTTAGAAAGATACTTTGTGACCTTCAGCATTCACGTTTACTATCTTTACTCTTTCTTTCATGTTCTACCTGTTTTCTTTCTATAGCAAATATTCTTTGATTATATGCATCTTAGCTCTGATTTTTTTTTTTTTTTTTTTTTGCTGTACGTGGGCCTCTCACTGTTGTGGCCTCTCCCGTTGTGGAGCACAGGCTCTGGACGCACAGGCCCAGCAGCCATGGCTCACGGGCCTAGCCGCTCCGCGGCATGTGGTATCTTCCCGGACCGGGGCACGTACCCATGTCCCCTGCATCAGCAGGCAGACTCTCAACCACTGTGCCACCAGGGAAGCCCAGCTCTGATTTTTAACAACCTCTATCTTAATGTTAGTCCTCATTTACGTTATTTTCATTTTGTTGATTGACATGAAATTTTGCTTCAAGTGCTTTTTAATATACACAATAATTTACATTTTACCTTACCTAATCTTTCAATCACTGCCTTTATAAATTTAGATGTGTGTGTATTAATGAACAGTAGCATTTTAAGTTGACAGATTTTGATTTTTTTGTTTTTTGATTTGTTTTGTTTCAATATAGCAAAGGTCATTCATTGACTGCCTTCTATAAGTTTTTTTTTTTTTAATAAATTTATTTATTTATTTATTTTTAGCTGTATTGGGTCTTTGTTGCTGCGCGCGGCTTTCTCTAGCTGTGGCGAGCGGGGGCTACTCTTTGCTGTGGTGCGTGAGCTTCTCTTGTTGCGGAGCGTGGGCTCTAGGTGCGCAGGTTTCAGTAGTTGTGGCTCGTGGGCTCTAGAGCGCAGGCTCAGTAGTTGTGGTGCATGGGCTTAGTTGCTCCACGGCATGTGGGATCTTCCTGGGCCAGGGATCGAACCCATGTTCCCTGCATTGGCAGGCAGATTCTTAACCACTGTGCCACCAGGGAAGTCCCTGTAAGTTTGGTTTTATAAAATATGCAAAGAAATATACATCTTATGGGTTTCAAGAAATCTTGCACCCTGAGATTAAACACATTCCATAAAAACAATGAAGAGTCGTGCAATTGAGAAAAGAAATAAACCTAGAGCTGTAATCTAATTTCCATTAAAAGTTCAGATCAGCACATAGGACATATTTTTAAATTTTACCCTGATTTTTCCTTTGGTCTTTTCTCTTGAATTCTATTACATTTTTACTTAATTAACTATAATTATATATAATATATTAAATGATTTAATTGCAATAAATCTCCTCCTACATTCTGAATTGACACAGGCTACATTGAGAGTTATATGTCTTCTTTATGCTCATCAAAACATTGCCTTAGTATTTGTAGTGTTGACTACCAGTGATTTTTTTTTTTTTATGGTTATCCTTTCATTTGATCAAGATGACAAGCTACCTACACAAAAATGTGCGTCAGGTTAAAAACAGTGGAGGGTAGAGTTGTGATGCATTGATGATTTCCTTCTAGATTTGTAGGGCCACAATCCTAGAGCTAGGACTCAGCAATGCTCAGGGAAAATAATGCAGGGCAAAGTCTATTGCTGAATCTGTCCAAATCAAATATCCAAAAGGAAGTTACCAGGCTGCGGGAAGTGAGCCTGCTACATCAATTCATATGGTTAAAAAGAATTATTGGAATATACTGACAAGCAGAAACAAGGTAACTAGATGAGTAGAAAGTTAAAGTGGAAGACTATAAAGACAAGGATGGATTATAAGTACACGGATCACATAGCTAGAAATGACTTTACAACAAAAGAAGCACTGAAAATGAGCAAGGCGGTGTGTGCTTGCAAGGGAGTTTTCGGGAAGCAGTGGCATGAACGAACCTTTGTAATATCACAAGGATTTCCACAGGTAAAGATAAAAAGTTAAAGGATTTCAGGCTGAGGGAACAGCGGGATCAAAGGTGTAGAGGCCTAAATGTGCATAACCAGTTCACAACATAAAAAGTACTGGAGATTAAAGAGAAAAGCTAGAGAGTTAGCATCACGTCATTAGAAGGGACTCAAAATCCTATACTGAAGGACAAATTCTGTACACAGCCTGGGACCATCACAAATTTCTGAAAGAATGGAATGAGTACCACTCACATATAATTTAAGAAATAAGCTTTGGAAATAGAGAAAAGAGTAAACAGGAGAGGTAAGAGCCTCGAGGCAGAATCATCATAAGATTATACTATAGTAGACTAAGGGGAGAAGCTAAGAACCAATGACAATGGAAATGGAAAGGTAGCAGTAAATATAATAAGGATAACAATAATGATAATACAAATTACTAAACTTAAAGAGCACTTTTAATGTGCTAGACTCTGCTACAGGGACTTTACATGTATTAACTCAATGCAATTTCTCTGCAATAACACTATAGTTTAGGTACCATTATTATTCCCATTGACACCATGAGAAAACTGTGGTACAAATAAGTAACTTGTTTAAGTTCACACGGCTAATAATGAATGAAGGACGGAAGACAGGAGAGGTGATATACATATAGGGAGACAATTCTTTATGGGTTTGTATTTCTGCATATTTTGAGCTCAGAGACACTTACTCTTTTTGTCTGTGACTATCTTTCAAGAGGATTTTACTTCCACCTTCTTGGAAGACAGAGATGGTGTCTCTCACCAGGCCAAAGAGTCAGTAGTTTTGCTTGCAAACCCCTTATAAAAGATTTGTTCTCCATAAGGTCAGTGTTCCTCAGCTGTGAAATAAACCCACTGTTTGTGCAGCATCCATGGGTTTCCTCTGCACCACACCCATTGGACTGAGTCCTCAAGGGGAAAGGATGTGAACACAAAAATCATACTGCCTGCTGTCCCATGAGTAACAAAGTCGTTTTTCTCTAACCCTCGAGTCCTATGTCTTCTGCCAGCATCCGTGAAATTGCAGGCTAACTTGTTAGCTTATAAATCAGATAACAATCTCAGACCTTTCAGAGTTCTTTACAATACGGTAATTTATTTTCTGATTACATGGATAAGAAACATAAGAAATTATGAATAACACTGAAATTTTCTTCCATGGTTATTTGGAGGATAATGCTTCAACAACACTAGGAAACACACAAATAGGAACATATTTGTGGAGAAGACAAATTTTTTTGTACATGTTTAGTGTGGGGTGGTATTAGGATATTTTTGAAAATAATATCAACTAAGTAGATTGTTCTGGAAAACAAGAGGGATGTCACATCTAAAAATATATATTGGGTAAAAAAAAATAGCACAGAAATAAAAGCTGAAACCATATAAATAGCTAAAATTATTCTTAAATAGAGATTATAGAGAAATAATGGCTTAAAAAATATTGAAAAAAAGACATCAAAGCATGGGCAAATTAGGATGTAAAGTAGGATGAATCAGGGAAATAGAAGAAAAACAGAGAGCAGAGTGATATAGAGGTGAAGAGGGAAGAGTATTTTACAGGGAAGGATAAGATATTAAAGTCAAGTAAAGTGTAAAGTTTGAGGAGGATGTGGATAGAAGAGATAAGTGGCACTGGTGTTCTCTTTCTCTTTTTTGGGGTGCCATCTGTGTGGAGATTATGAACATGGCAGGCAGATGGTCTTGAAGGCATGTCTTGGTTGAAATAAACCAGTGAACAAAGTAACAGTAAGAAATTTCCCTAGATACGCTCAAAGTATACTTTTAGGGAATCCAAAAGGGTAATATTCTGAATTCCAGATAGATTTCAGTACAAAAATAATACATCCTTGTGTTGTTTCAGAAACAAGACAAATGCCAAATATTGCCATTTTTATTCAACACAATAGTGAAAGTCCTAGCCAGAGCAATGAGGCAAGAAAAATAAACTATATCGAAATTGGAAAGAAAGAAGTAAAACTGTCACTTTTTGTAGATGCCATGATATTATATAGAGAAAACCCTAAAGACTCCATCAACAATTGTTAGAACTAATAAACAAATCTGGTAAAGTTGCAGGATCAAAGTAAACACACAAAAATCTGCTGCATTTCTATACACTAACAATGAACTATCAGAAAGAGAAATTAAGAAAACAATCCCATTTACAATTGCATCAAAAAGAATAAAATACTTAGGAATAAATTTAACCAAGAAGGTGAAAGACCTGTACAATGAAAACTATAAAACACTGAAAAAAGAAATTGAAGAAGACACAAATAAATAGAAAGACATTCTGTGCCCATGGATTGGAAGAATTAATATTGTTAAAATGTCCACAGTGCCCAAAGCAATCTACAGATTCAGTCTAATTCCTATCAGAATTCCAATGGCATTTTTTCACAGAAACAGAACAATCCTAAAATCTTTAAGGAATCATAAAAGACCTCAAATAGTCAAAACAATTTTGAGAAATAAGAACAAAGCTGGAGACATCATGCTACCTTGATTTCAAACTATATTACAAAACTATAGTAATTAAAACAGTATGGTATTTGCATAGACACAGACACATAGATCAATGGAGCAGAATAGAGAGCCCAGAAATAAACCCACATGTATATGGCCAATTAATTTAGAACAAATGAGCCAAGAATATACAATGTGGAAAGGAAGGTCTCTTTAATAAATGGTGTTGGGAAAATTGAACTGCCACTTGCAAAAGGATGAAACTGGACCACTATCTTACACCATACACATAAACCCACCCAAAATGGATTAACAACTAGAACATAAGACCTGACACCATAAAACTCTTAAAAGGAAACATAGGCAGTAAGCTCCTTGACATAGGTCTTGGCAATGATTTTTTGAATCTGATACCAAAAACAAAAGCAACAAAAGCAAAAATCAACATGTGGGACTACATCAAATTAAAAGGCTTCTTTCTGCTCAGCAAAGGAAACCACTAAGAGAGTGAAAAGGCAACCTACTGAATGGGATAAATATTTTCAAGTCATATATCTATTAAGGGGCTAATATGCAAAACACATGAATAACTCATACAATGCAATAGCTAAAAAACAAATAATCTGATCCCCAAATGGGAAGATCTAAATAGACATTTTTCCAAAGAAGACATAAAGATGGCCAACACGTACATGGAAAGGTGCTGTACATCATTAATTATCAGGGAAATGCAAATCAAAACCACAATGAGATATCACCTCACACCTGTCAATTTATTAAAAAGGCAACAAATAACAAATGTTGACAAAGATGTGGAGAAAAGGGAATCCTCATGCACTGTTGGTGGGAATGTAAACTGATGCAGATATTATTGAAAACAGTATGGAGGTGCCTCAGAAAATGAAAAATACAACTACCATATGATCCAGCAATCCCACTTCTAGGTATTTAACAAAGAAAATAAAAATATTAACTCAAAAAGATATATACACCTCCATGATCATTGCAGTATTATTTACAATAGCTAAGATATGGAAACAACCTAAGCATTATTCGACAGATGAATGAATAAAGAAGATATTATATATGAAGATTATTCAGCTATAAAAAAAAAGAATGAAATCTTGCCCCACATGGACCTCCAGGGCATTATGCAAAGTGAAATAAGTCACATAGAGAAACACAAATACCATAAGATCTTATATATATGTGGAATATAAAGAAATACATACATAAGCTCATAGCCTTGCAAATTAAGTACTGCTTCGATTCATGGTTTACACTGGAATTTTTTCTCCCCACGGAACGTAAGTAAAACTTAGCATCTGTCACCAATAAATGGTAATACTAAATGTTTTTATTAATTTATTCCCAAATACCACCACTACTAGGTTGGTCCTTCCCAACCTGCTCCTTACCCTGTTTTTTATATTTAAGAAAAAAACTTTGTAATGCTTGTGATTCCATTTGGGCAAAATTCTGAAGATACATACAGAAACCAGACTGGTGGTGGGACTGGGGACATGGATGAACTGTTTCTGTTTGGGTTCTTTTTTTATGGTCGCACCGCACCATACGGCATGGAGGAATCTCACTCCCCTGACCAGGGATGGAACCACACCCACTGCAGTGCAAGTGCGGAGTCTTAACCACTGGACCGCCAGGGAAGTCCCCCTGTTTCTGTTGTTTTTTAGTTTAAATAAACTGATTTATGAAAGAAAGAAGGAAGGAAGGAAGGAAGGAAGGAAGGAAGGAAGGAAGGAAGGAAGGAAGGAAGGAAGGAAAGAAAAAGAAAGGGAAAGAAAGAAAATTTATCTGAACTATGAAGCTCCAAACAGCACACAGTTGTCCCTTGGTATCCAAGGGGGATTGGTTCTAGGACCTGTGCAGATACCAAAATCTGTGGATGTTCAAGTCCCTTACATAAACTGGTAAAGTACAGCTGGTCCTCAGCTCTACATGAGGAACCAGCAGACACCGAGGGCCAACTACTGTATTCTTGAACGATGCTCTTATTTCCATGGAGCCTTATGATGAATATGATTCAAGGAGAAATATTAGTCAATTCTTTCTACATATACTTAGCAGTGTCTGTTATTTCCCAGACATAGTGCTGGTACTAAGGATACAAAACTGAATGAAATACAATCCCTCTCACGAGGAGATGTAAACCACCATGCCTCATATAATGGAAATTGCTGTATTACTGACCAAATGAGGATACTGTGAAATCATAGAGAATTCTCTCACTTCTGAGGATCTGCATAGATTTCTCAAAGGAGTTGCTGCTTGCATTAAATCTTGACTCTTCGAGGAAGAACAGAGTAGGAAAAGCCTTCTAAGCCACAGTGATGACATCTGGAAAGTGTCACAAGCTATAAGAGAGATGACATTCAAAAAATTAAATTATCAATAGCTAGTAGGAACTTTCACTGTAATGTGACAAAGATAGAAGGTAAAAGTTGGGAGGTTGGTCAGATACTGAAACATGCCAGGTCTAGTATGTTCTGTTCAGAAATTAGAAATTTCTTCAACAGGTGCTGAGTAACTATTATTTTTTCGTAAATAGGGAAATAAAATAAGGTTTGCACTTTGGAAAGATCACTCTGACAAGCAACATGGAAGGGGAGTGAGAAAAATAGCAGAAAGAAGAATTAGAAGGTGACTCTAACAGTCTACGTGACAGATAATAAAAGACAAAGCTGACACTAGCCGTGGAACTGGAGGGGTACGCAGGTTTGAGAGGTTTTCAGGAGTTAGTGCCGGTAGGATGTACAACTAATAGCATATAGGGAAGAAGGAGGTCCCAGTATGGAAAAGAGCCAACTACTGGCTTGTCAAATTAAAGAAATGTCTTTCTATTCCTACTTAACCAACTACAAAAACTATAAGATATAGATGTTGAAATTTACCAAATCCCTTTCCAATTTGGAGGGGATATTATGGATTTTCATCTTTGTCTTGGAGATGTGATTAACTGCATTAATAAAGGTACTCATATTGAATTATACTTAGTATTACCAGAATAACCCCATATACTCATGGTTAACTTTAATTTGTCACACATTCGTTGTCAGAGCCATCATTTAAGCTAAGCATCTTTAATGATGATACCTGTAATGTAATGTTCCCTTCTCATATTATAGACATTTATTTTCCTGATTGTCACTAATTTCATATGAAAAAAATTACTTACAAAACCACATTTCATTACCATATTGAAAATTATCAAACATGTAATGAAGAAATTTATAAAGATATATACATATATATGTATGTTATATTTGCGTGTCTCTCTATATATACATATATATATCCAGATGTGTTATTATATACTGAATTAGCAAAACTTATTTCTAATATGCTGCAGAAGGAATAAAATATAGAACAATCTCTTTTAATGTTATATTTGTGCTTTCTTTCTCTCTAAAGTACTAATTTTGACTGCTATAGCTGTTTTCCCAACTCTCAAAAATCATTTGATGCTGAAGATTGGAGTATCCTGAGAATTGTGTGTGTGTACACACACGTACACATACATACACGTATATGTATATGACTATATATTGAGATTATGCAATTGTTAATTACACTGCTTGCATCTTCCTTTAAGTTCCCTGACAGAGAGTAGAGAATGTTGTCAGATTTCTTATTCCTTAAACAACATAAACGGCAATTCGGATGCGGAAACAGGTTTTCCTTGTTGCATCTGACAAACTAAAGAGTTCGTTGGGAAAGTTATAATATGAAGGAGGAACCTTTGTCCCTCTCTGGCTTCTTAAAATTTTCAAGTGCCTTTACTCATTACAAACTTGTTGGATCTTCTCCACATGTGGAAATCTAAATTTCACCCCAGGGGTTAAAAACAAAACTATTGCTCCAAATAAATTGGGAAGTAAATCAACTGTCGGGAGGATCTGAGGCCCCACCAAAATCCTCATTTCTAGAGTGGCCATGCACAAAGTGACTTTGTCAGAAAACAGCATCTTTCAGAAAACAGCATTGGGAAGTTACTTAATTTGAAAGAAAAGAATCACATCTCAATTGCACTGTGATGCAAGAAGAAATGCCAGCTAAGATAGCAGTGCACCTCTGAGATGCTGAGTTTCTGTTTCAACATTTGCAAATTAAATTATGTGTCACGCTGAAGCTTTACATTTGTCAATTACTTCACTAATTCCAAGCCCAGGGCCTGTTTCAGAACACACAGAGTGCACAGCATAATCCCCACTGGGCAGTGTCACATGATATTCTTGCGGTTTAAATTACAAAAGATCACTCAGATAGAAAATACACAATGCTTTCTCTTATCATTCAGAACACAGACTCCATTCAAGCAATGAAACAGGTTTCAAATTCGTTTCCTAACATTTCTAGGTATATTTCTATTGCTGTATTATACAATCTTTTGTCTAGTTTTCTGCCATCACCTCTCACATATAGCTTTATTGATTCCATGACACACAAGTCACTCAGCTTGTAACTACCATGTTATTTGAAATTTCTATTCAAGGTTTTCTGAACCATCTCCTTTACAAATAGAGTTACTATCTTATTATTTATTCTACTGCATATAACAAGAGTGGATATAGAGGAAGTTATATTAGCTTTCTCAGGTGAGGAATAAAACTGACTTATGTTCTACCCCTGGTTCAGTTATGGAAGGAAAGTTTTATACATTCAAGTTTTGTGTATCTTGCTCCCTTTTTATAATTAAATTTAAAATGACAGCATATCATAATCGTGAACATGATGAAATAATTAAGTTTTGGTATTTTGAATAAGAAAGTAATATTCATCTGTGCTTTACTATCCTAGGGCAAAAAAAAAAAGCTTGTTTAAAAAGTAATTTCAAATGTAACTTCCTAACATTTACATAAACTGTTAACCCATATTACTGGCCATATCTACAAACTGGCCCAAACTGTTTTTAACCGATGGAAAGGATTGGTTTAAAAGTGAGCAACTGGAATTAAAGGGATGCCTGGGTAAATAAAGGAAAACACAAAAGGGCCATGAATGAGGAGAACCAAATAGAACAAGACATGGGAGGAGGAGGTCTGAGTATTAAATGGGAGTTATCCATTTATCTGTGCAACATTTACTCTTGCGCCTTCAGAGGCCAGGCACTGTAGCAGGGATAAGGCTGCCTAAGGTACCATTTCTGACCTTCAAGGAGCTCATGGAGCAGTATTTGTGCCTGTGGTCAGAGCTGGCGTCAGATATTATCTGATAATATGTTAGTATGCAATATGGGTTAAGTTCCCCAGCATCCCGGAGAGTGGATGGACCCTTAACACTGTGGAATGCAGACATGCTGAAATAGAGGCAGATCCCAGGAGTCGGGAAGAACCGAAGTCTTGGCTATGGAGACAGCTAGGCCAACAGGGTTTTAGCAGATATCACAAGAAATGTAGCTTTTATGGTAAATTTAGAAAGAAAATTAGGAATTTACCAAATTTTCAAATGTTAGCCAAGAAGGTAGCGTGGTCAGGAAGGAAATGTTTAAAAATTTAAAAAATGGAAACAGCAGGAAGAAAGTTATAGATTTCAATAGGGAAATGACATGTTTCAGGAACAAAATTTTCTGTGGCCCAGCTGGAGCTGTGCTGGGCATGGCTGGCATGGTAAGGAAATGAGGGGATCAGGAATCTGCCCCTGAAAAATATTTGTTTACAGTTGGCTGGAGCATTTTACTAATCAACACAAAGTGACAGGTTCAGTTTCTACAGAGTAGACACCTCTGTTCTAATTTACAGCTGTAACCTAACATTCCTTGATTTGGTTAGCTGTCTTCAAAATTGATGAGTCTGGTCACAAGCATGGCTGAAAGAGGCCAGCTCAATACATCAGTTTAATTCTATCACATAAAAAAAAATATGAAAATAATGGGACATTGGTGTCCTCTATATAAAAAGGACAGACTACACATAACATATAGACTCTCACAACTGGAAAAGACCTTAAGAATTATGTAGTCGAACTCATTTATTTTTCCAAATGAAAATGTGAATTAATACTAACAGTTTTGCAATGACTTGTCCACTGTGACACAAATAATACCTGTAGCAGAGTTTCTCACACAGCTACTTAGATGTGCAAAAGGAACCTGACTTCTCTTTTTGTATAACTGATCAAATCATCTTCAAGGATCCTCTACCCCCTCCCCCAAATTAAACTCCATTTTGGGAAAGAATGTGAAATTGACTCGTATGGTTTAAAACTTAGTTTGAACAATTAGGTCTTTCCTAGTATCCTTAAGAGTTGGTTAGACTTTCAGGTTTCTTCAATCTTCTTTCTCATATGCACATGGTACCTTGGGTTAGCATGTCCTGATGCCCATAGACTGGAGTCATTCTGGAATCCATATAGCATCTTCTCACTCCTTTGGTTTTCACTCAGTGCTCTTGTCCTCTGGATCGTCCCCAACGTGTCAGGAGGTGCCTTAAATTGAAGGAGGGTTGAACACACAGGGTGGCCTCCTCTGACTTGGTCAGGGTCTAGTAGTGATCACTGGCTGAGTTGACCTCATCTTGACTCCTACTTTGACTGCAGACCTCTCTCCATCTCTGTAACATCCTTCATGGAGCCCCTGGGCTAGGCAGCCCAGACTTGCCCACTCTTCCTTCAGTTAGCATCTATGTCCTCCCTTAGAACATAAGGCTACACAGAAAGGAAGAGTGACTCAGCATGCTAAATGTCAGCCATCTCTGTAACCACCGGTGGCCACTGTGCTTGCCCTTTTGTGCCACCCTCAAGCTGTCCCAGGGCAGCCTGCTGTGACACACCCCTCCCAGAGTCCCAATCCCCATTTCAGTCAAGAGCCCCCATCTTTGGCATTTCTAGATTGACTCTCTGACTTATTTGACTTGGAGAAAAGACATAAGGACCCATTTGTCTGATCTTCTGCTTCTCCTATCTCCTTTCTCATTCTTTTCAAAATCCCCCAGCTTTATTAGGAGAGTTTCAGACTTTCTTTTCCTCTAATCCATCCTCCTCTTTCCTTAGAACAGTAAATCTACCCTAAGGCCTAGCCCTCATTGATGGGAGGGGTCAAATCTCTACATTAAAGAAGAAACACCTTCATCTGAGATTTCTGGGTTTGACTCTTGACATTCATTAGTAAAATCTTTAACATTTTACTTACTGCAAAATTCTACTCAGAATACTAATTCTTTCTCTTTGCATTTCTTTTGTAACAGTCCTAGTCTCCTGACCACACTGCTGGAGAGATGGATGCCCCAGGTCCACTAGGAAGAAAACTAGCGGCAATATGATATAAAAGAGATACATAACCTCTGTAGTGTACTCAGAAAATGAATGAATATATAAATTTAAACTGAGAATTGGTACATTTCAGGGATTACAATCATAACCCCTGCTCTAGCTTAAAATGGTACCAAAAGTATAACAAATTAGTTATTTCGTATAAGAAGAATTAATCTTTGTTACAAACTTTGTGTCCTAGGAAAAATATAATGCCTGCCACTCTTCAATTATGTCCATCTTGAGCTACTGTGGAAAAGCTGTTGGGTGGGAAAAACAGATAGAGGTATGATAACCTGGAAATACAATTTATTTAGGGGGTTTAAGAAGGGGAGAGATGGAATAAAGGCAAGAAGGTAAAATATGAGACCAAGAGAAAACTGGGTCAAGATTAACAAGTGAAAACAAATAGAAAGGCATGAATGATTTTTAAGGAGCCTGAGAAACTTGAACATTCTAGGGTAGATATATAAAGGAATTGGAAAAATCCTGGCAACAAGAAGGAAACAGCTAGAGATTATTTTCCTTTAAAGTAATAACACAATCCACACAGGAAATTGGAGTTTAGAAACTCTATTTTTCATAGAGTCTCTCTCTACATTTCTCAAGGGGAATCAGTGGTAGTCCAGTTAGGGAATTATGCAAATCTATCAAAAAACTAGATCACTTTTATTACTCTGTGATTTGAAACACAGCACATGTGGCTTATCTAACAAACTTAGTAGACAGAACATATTCTTTGGAGTATGGTATCATTGAAATGCAGGTGGAATTTGTAATGCAGAGGAGAGAGGTTTGATGTTATTGTTTTACCTTCTGAGATACAGGGCTTTTCTAGTGTGATATTCTTTACCTTGTTTGGAAACCAATTAGCACAGTTTCTCACTACCTAAATTCTCTATTATCACTCATTTCAGGTATGTCTAAGATTTTAACTTGGTTACCTCTTTCTTTTTTTTCCTGTTTTTTTCTTTCTGGTAAATATTCACTGAAGTTTTCCCAAAGCCCAGTGACAGAGAATATTTTAGTTCTGTAGGTATGATTGAATATGTAATCACATAAAATATTTTGTGACCATACAGTTACTCAAAGACATTCCTATAGCAACTACTATTTGCCAGGGCCTATTCTAATCCATAGTTTATATAACTGGAATAAAACACATGGTTCCTGCCACCACATGATGTATGGTTATGTAGGAGAAAGCTACCAATCAGATACCAAGTGACTGTGCAGAAGTATACCAGGTATGATACTTGAGTTAAGCACAGTGGCCTGGAAAATAAATATCTAGCATTTTAATTCTGCCTAAGCTAATGAGGTGAGAGATGTTAGTCAGCCATTAGCCTATAAGCACCTTGGAGAAAATTTCATAAATATGTTCTTTTTCAAAAGATCAGTTTTAAAAGGTGTCCTTTCCTTCCATAGCCCCAAACCAAAGCACAGATTAATCAGGAGCTTTGGGAAAGGCTGCAACATCTGGTGGCCCTGGGCACAGACTCATCTATGAAAGAAAGAAACTGCAGGAAATGATTCTCTAATATACCCACATGCTAAAAATACCAATTTGTATATCAAATTCTTAAGATTTCAGAGGTAATTAAATATACTGCAAATATATGTAAAGACTAGGATTAAATTTTACCACAATATGCTGCCACCTAGTGGAGATTATTATTAATTGGGAGAATCTACTGACCTTGGAATATCTCCACATCCCTGTGGAAATTCGAAATAGAAAGACCTCACAAGCCACATTCTCCCTCTACATAAATTATTCTATTTCGAAGAAGTCTCTTCTGATCTTGTTTATAAGTGTTGTATTTGTTACCCAAAATAGACAACAACAACAACAAACAAAAACCTTCCATTTGAACCATAAAATCGAAAACAGTGTGCTCTGCCTGTAGCCTGACACTGATGTATTTGGTAGGTCTCATTACATTATCACTGCTTCCTCCAGTACGTTATCTTCCATCATGGCTCAGCAGACTTTCTCTTCTGATTGCACATTCTCTTCTTACACCAAGTCTCAAAGTCCTCACTGCTGGGCTCTATCAACCTCCAATGTCCTTTCCCTCTGGATGATTTTCTTTTCTTTTTTTTTTTTTCATTTAAAAAAATGTATTAGGCAAATGATGAAAAGAGAAAAGGGAAGAATTAAATTATTATTACTTGCCAGTCATTTTACAAGCTATACCATTTAATCTTCAGAGCAACCCTAATTAAGGGTAGACATTACCCCTTAAGAGAGGAGGAAAATGAGGCCCAGTCAGAGAAAATACTTGCTCAAGAACATACATTAATAAATCTGAGCCATAACCCCAGACCTTGTCTAAATGCACTACAACTAAAACAGGTAGAGGCATTTCATGCATTAAACAAATTATAGCTCCTAAGGACGTTGACAATGAGATATATGTCTAGTGGGTGTGATCTTGCAGTAGCCCCAGTGAGTGGTCACCCAATAAGTGATGTTTCCCATCGTCCTTTCCTAACAAGCCAGAGAACATTACTAAGGAGTGCAGCATTAAAGTCCAGATTCCTATGGAATGAAGCGAAGCGCTATTGAATTTAACAACTCATAACAAACATTCTGAGAGCTAAGGTCAATTACAGCAATAACTCTTTTTCTGGTAGCCCACTGTGGTTAGGCAGGTTCTGCCTCATCTGGCACACTGCTGTTGCTACTTTTAAGCAAAGTGATGCTGTCGCAAGTCACACTGAAAGTTTTCTGAAAGAGCATTAGCCCTCCATTCTTAGAGTGCTTTAAGGACGCCTAAGTGTTAGGTAAAAGTGAAGATCTGCAACTAAATACTAAACCCCATAGGGATCCACAAACAGGAGCTAATGTCACCCAAACTTATCTAATTATTGTGACTTCTTGCGTCCTTGAGTAGTGAATCTCCAAGTGTGAGCCCTTAATCAGCAGCCTCAGCATCACCCAGAAATGCAAATACTTGGCGCCATCCTAGACCTACAGAATCAGAAAGGCTGGGATGGGACCCAGCAATCTGTGTCTAACAGACCCTCCAGGTGTTTTTGATACACACTCAAGTTTGAAAACCACCAACCGAAAGAGAACGACGGTCTAGTAACCCAGGTTCTAAATAAGAGGGAAAAAAATAAGAAGATCCACTGAATTATAATACTAGGTAATTTTCTAATGAAATTCCTTCCAGAACCTGGAATTCTGATTGCCTATTTTGATAAATGGATTCTTTTTTTTTGTTTCAGAAAAAACTGTTTAATGATTTAGATGAAATTACTTTTGTAGGTTTCAAAAATTATTTCTTCCACAAATACACAGTCATCTGATTCCTCTAAGACTAGATTTTGGGGATATATATATATATATATATATATAATTTTAATTTTTCAATTTTATTTTTTTTATACAGCAGGTTCTTATTAGTCATCCATTTTATACAAATAAGTGTATACATGTCAATCCCAATCTCCCTACTCATCCCACCACCACCGCCCCCCCCAACACGGCTTTTCCCCCTTGGTGTCCATACATTTGTTCTCTATATCTGTGTCTCAATTGCTGCCCTGCAAACCAGCATCTGTACCATTTTTCTAGGTTCCACATATATGCGTTAATATACGATATTTGTTTTTTCCTTTCTGACTTAGTTCATTCTGTATGACAGTCTCTAGATCCATCCACGTCTCAACAAATGACCGAATTTCGTTCCTTTTAATGGCTGAGTAATACTCCATTGTATATACGTACCACATCTTCTTTATCCATTACTCTGTCGATGGGCATTTAGGTTGCTTCCATGACCTGGCTATTGTAAACAGTGCTGCAATGAACATTGGGGTGTATGTGTCTTTTTGAATTATGGTTTTCTCTGGGTATATGCCCAGTACTGGGATTGCTGGATCATATGGTAATTCTATTTTTAGTTTTTTAAGGAAGCTCCATACTGTTCTCCACAGTGGCTGTATCAATTTACATTCCCACCAAAAATGCAAGAGGGTTCCCTTTTCTCCACACCCTCTCCAGCATTTGTTGTTTGTAGATTTTCTGATGATGCCCATTCTAACCGGTGTGAGGTGATACCTCACTGTAGTTTTGATTCACATTTCTCTAATAATTAGTGATGCTGGGCAGCTTTTCATGTGCTTCTTGGCCATCTGTATGTCTTCTTTGGAGAAATGTCTATTTAGGTTTTCTGCCCATTTTTGGATTGGGTTGTTCGTTTTTTTAATATTGAGCTGCATGAGCTGTTTATATATTTTGGACATTAATCGCTTGTCCGTTGATTCGTTAGCAAATATTTTCTCCAGTTCTGAGGGTTGTCTTCTTTATGGTTTCATTTGCTGTGCAAAACCTTTGAAGTTTCATTAGGTCCCATTTGTTTATTTTTGTTTTTATTTCCATTACTCTAAGAAGTGGATCAAAAAAGATCTTGCTGTGATTCATGTCAAAGAGTGTTCTTCCTGTTTTCCTCTAAGAGTTTTATAGTGTCCAGTATTACATTTAGGTCTCTAATCCATTTTGAGCTTATTTTTGTGTATGGTGTTAGGGAATGTTCTAATTTCATTTTTTTACATGTAGCTGTCCAGTTTTCCCAGCACCACTTATTGAAGAGACTGTCTTTTCTCCATTGTATAGCCTTGCCTCCTTTGTCATAGATTAGTTGACCATAGGTGCGTGGGTTTACCTCTGGGCTCTCTATCTTGTTCCATTGATCTACGTTTCTGTTTTTGTGCCAGTACCATATTGTCTTGATTACTGTAGCTTTGTAGTATAGTCTGAAGTCAGGGAGTCTGATTCCTCCAGCTCCATTTTTTTTTCCTCAAGACTGCTTTGGCTATTCGGGGTCTTCTGTGTCTCCATACAAATTTTAAGATGTTTTGTTCTAGTTCCATAAAAAATGCCATTGGTAATTTGATAGGGATTGCACTGAATCTGTAGATTGCTTTGGGTAGTATAGTCATTTTCACAATATTGATCCTTCCAATCCAAGAACATGGTATATCTCTCCAACTGTTTGTATCATCTTTAATTTCTTTCATCAGTATCTTATAGTTTTCTGCATACAGGTCTTTTGTCTCCCTAGGTAGGTTTATTCCTAGGTATTTTATTCTTTTTGTTGCAATGCTAAATGGGAGTGTTTCCTTAATTTCTCTTTCAGATTTTTCATCATTAGTGTATAGGAATGCAAGAGATTTCTGTGCATTAATTTTGTATTCTGCAACTTTACCAAATTCATTGACTAGCTATAGTAGTTTCCTGGTGGCATCTTTAGGATTCTCTATGTAAATTATCATGTCATCTGCAAACAGTGACAGATTTACTTCTTCTTTTTCAATTTGTACTCCTTTTATTTCTTTTTCTTCTAGGAATGCCGTGGCTAGGACTTCCAAAACTATGTTGAATAATAGTGGTGAGAGTGGACATCCTTGTCTTGTTCCTGATCTTAGAGGAAATGCTTTCAGTTTTTCACCACTGAGAATGATGTTTGCTGTGGGTTTGTCATATATGGCCTTTATTATGTTGAGGTAGGTTTGCTCTATGCCCACTTTCTGGAGATGTTTTATCATAAATGGGTGTTGAATTTTGTCAAAAGCTTTTTCTGCGTCTATTGAGATGATCATATGGTTTTTCTTATTCAATTTGCTAATATGGTGTATCACATTGATTTGCATATATTGAAGAATCTTTGCATCCCTGGGATAAATCCCACTTGGTCAAGGTGTATGATCCTTTTAATATGTTGTTGGATTCTGTTTGCTAGTATTTTGCTGAGGATTTTTGCATCTATATTCATCAGTGATATTGGTCTGTAATTTTTTTGGTAGTATCTTTGCCTGGTTTTGGTATCAGCATGATGGTGGCCTCATAGAATGAGTTTGGGAGTGTTCCTTCCTCTGCAATTTTTTGGAAGAGCTTGAGAAGGATGGGTGTTAGCTCGTCTCTAAATGTTTGATAGAAGTCACCTGTGAAGTCATCTGGTCCTGGACTTTTGTTTGTTGGAAGATTTTTAATCACAGTTTCAATTTCGTTACTTGTGATTGGTCTGTTCATATTTTCTATTTCTTCCTGGTTCAGTCTTGGAAGGTTATACCTTTCTAAGAATTTGTCCATTTCTTCCAGGTTGTCCATTTTATTGGCATAAAGTTGCTTGTAGTAGTCTCTTAGGATGCTTTGTATTTCTGCAGTGTCTGTTGTAACTTCTTTTTCATTTCTAATTTTATTGATTTGAGTCCTCTCCCTGTTTTTCTTGATGAGTCTGGCTAATGCTTTATCAATTTTGTTTATCTTCTCAAAGAACCAGCTTTTAGTTTTATTGACCTTTGCTATTGTTTTCTTTGTTTCTATTTCATTTATTTCTGCTCTGATCTTTATGATTTCTTTCCTTCTGCTAACTTTGGGTTTTGTTTGTTCTTCTTTCTCTAGTTCTTTTAGGTGTAAGGTTAGATTGTTTATTTGAGATTTTTCTTGTTTCTTAAGGTAGGCTTGTATAGCTATAAACTTCCCTCTTAGTACTGCTTTTAGTTTTATTGATCTTTGCTATTGTTTTCTTTGTTTCTATTTCATTTATTTCTGCTCTGATCTTTATGATTTCTTTCCTTCTGCTAACTTTGGGTTTTGTTTGTTCTTCTTTCTCTAGTTCTTTTAGGTGTAAGGTTAGATTGTTTATTTGAGATTTTTCTTGTTTCTTGAGGTAGGCTTGTATAGCTATAAACTTCCCTCTTAGTACTGCTTTTGCTGCATCCCATAGGTTTTCGATCATCGTGTTTTCATTGTCATTTGTCTCTAGGTATTTTTGATTTACTCTTTGACTTCTTCAGTGATCTCTTGGTTATTTAGTAATGTATTGTTTAGCCTCCATGTGTTTGTGTTTTTTATGTTTTTCCCCTGTAATTCATTTCTAATCTCATAGCGTTGTGGTCAGAAAAGATGCTTGATATGATTTCAATTTTCTTAAGTTTACTGAGGTTTGATTTGTGACCCAAGATGTGATCTATCCTGGAGAATGTTCCATGCGCACTTGAGAAGAAAGTGTAATATGCTGTTTTTGGATGGAATGTCCTATAAATAACAATTAAATCTGGTCTATTGTGTCATTTAAAGCTTCTGTTTCCTTATTTATTTTCAATTTGGATGATCTGTCCATTGGTGTAAGTGAGGTGTTAAAGTCCCCCACTATTATTGTGTTACTGTCAATTTCCTCTTTTATAGCTGTTAGCAGTTGCCTTATGTATTGAGGTGCTCCTATGTTGGGTGCATACATATTTATAATTGTTATATTTTCTTCTTGGATTGTTCCCTTGATCATTATGTAGTGTCCTTCCTTGTCTCTTGTAACATTTTTTATTTTAAAGTCTATTTTATCTGATATGAGTATTGCTACTCCAGCTTTCTTTTGATTTCCATTTGCATGGAATATCTTTTTCCATCCCCTCACTTTCAGTCTATATGTGTCCCTAGGTCTGAAGTGGGTCTCTGTAGACAGCATATATATGGGTTTTGTTTTTGTATCCATTCAGCAAGCCTGTGTCTTTTGGTTGGAGCATTTAATCCATTCATGTTTAAGGTAATTATCGATATGTATGTTCCTATGACCATTTTCTTAATTGTTTTGGGTTTGCTTCTGTAGGCCCTTTTCTTCTCTTGTGTTTTGCACTTAGAAAAGTTCCTTTAGCATTTGTTGTAGAGCTGGTTTGGTGGTGCTGAATTCTCTTAGCTTTTGCTTGTTTTAAAGCTTTTGATTTCTCCATCGAATCTGAATGAGATCCTTGTCGGGTAATCTTGGTTGTAGTTTCTTCCCTTTCATCACTTTAAGTATATCATGACACTCCCTTCTGGCTTGTAGAGTTTCTGCTAAGAAATCAGCTGTTAACCTATGGGAGTTCCCTTCTATGTTATTTGTCATTTTTCCCTTGCTGCTTTCCATAATTTTTCTTTGTCTTTAATTTTTGCCAATTTGATTACTATGTGTCTCGGCGTGTTTCTCCTTGGGTTTATCCTGTATGGGACTCGCTGTGCTTCCTGGACGTGGGTGGTTATTTCCTTCCCCATGTTAGGAAAGTTTTCAACTATAATCTCTTCAAATATTTTCTCGGGTCCTTTCTCTCTCTCTTTTCCTTCTGGGACCCCTATAATGTGAATGTTGTTGCGTTTAATGTTGTCCCAGAGTAAGCTGTCTTCATTTCTTTTCATTCTTTTTTCTTTACTCTGTTCCGCAGCAGTGAATGCCACCATTCTGTCTTCCAGGTCACTTATCTGTTCTTCTGCCTCAGTTATTCTGCTATTGATTCTTTCTAGTGTAGTTTTCATTTCAGTTATTGTATCATTCATCTCTGTTTGTTCTTTAATTCTTCTAGGTCTTTGTTAAACGTGTCTTGCATCTTCTCAATCTTTGCCTCCATTATTTTTCCGAGGTGTTGGATCATCTTCACTATCATTATTCTGAATTCTTTTTCTGGAAGGTTGCCTATCTCCACTTCATTTTGTTGTTTTTCTGGGGTTTTATCTTGTTCCTTCATCTGGTACATAGCCGTCTGCCTTTTCTTCTTCTCTGTCTTTCTGTGAATGTGGTTTTTGTTCCACAGGCTGCAGGTTTGTAGTTCTTCCTTCTGTTGTCTGCCCTCTGGTGGATGAGGCTATCTAAGAGGCTTGTGCAAGTTTCCTGATGGGAGGGACTGGTGGTGGGTAGAGGTGACTGTTGCTCTCCTGGGCAGAGCTCAGTAAAACTTTAATCCAGTTGACTGCTGATGGGTGGGGCTATGTGTTCCCTCCCTGTTGGTTGTTTGGCCTGAGGCAACCCAACACTGGAGCCTACCTGGGCTCTTTGGTGGGGCTAATGGTAGACTCTGGGAGGGGTCATGCCAAGGAGCACTTCCCAGAACTTATGCTGCCAGTGTCCTTGTCCCCATGGTGAGCCACAGCCACTGCCGCCTCTGCAGGAGGCCCTCCAACACTAGCAGGTAGGTCTGGTTCAGTCTCCCCTGGGGTCACTGCTCCTTCCCCTGGGTTCCGATGCGCACACTACTTTGTGTGTGCCCTCCAAGAGTGGAGTCTCTGTTTCCCCCAGTCCTGTCAAAGTCCTGCAGTCAAATCCCACTAGCCTTCAAAGTCTGATTCTCTAGGAATTCCTCCTCCCATTGCCAGACCCCCAGGTTGGGAAGCCTGACGTGGGGCTCAGAACCTTCACTCCAGTGGGTGGACTTCTGTGGTATAAGTGTTCTGCAGTCTCTGAGTCACCCACCCAGCACTTAGGGGATTTGATTTTATTGTGATTGTGCCCCTCCTACCATCTCATTGTGGCTTCTCCTTTGTCTTTGGATGTGAGGTATCTTTTTTCGTGAGTTCCAATGTCTTCCTGTCAATGATTGTCCAGCAGCTAGTTGTGATTCTGGTGTTCTCGCAAGAGGTAGTGAGAGCATGTCCTTCTACTCTGCCATCTTGGTTCAGGTGACCCCTCTGGATGATTCTCTAAACGAAACAGCAAGGTACTCTCCACCGATGCTTTGGACCCATCGTTTTCATGGCCGTTAGGAAGAATATATTGACATGAGTAGAATCTGACTTAAGATTTTACCAGTCATTCCTTCTGTTAGACCTCACCATCTCTCTGAACTGATATGTTTTCAAGTCTTTGAATTTTAAAATCTCTCCTTTTGACCACAGCCTTCCATGATTTGAATTTTTTAAACCACCGTTTTACTTACTGATGCTTTTCTTTCAAAAATCACACACTTGGATAGCTGGGGTGGGGTGGGGGAAGAATGGTTATTTTTAGGGGGCTAATTTTGCATAGACCAGAATAGGACTTAAAAGTGGGACCTGAAAGATGCCAGTAACCAACTCAAGACAGGCTAGACACAGAAATGGAGAACGTTTCTCCATCTGTTTCTCTTTGAGAGGTATCAACAGCTCTTTCTCTCCCACTACCAGTAGCCTAACTCCCCAGAGACCAGGGAAGAGTACCTACCACCAGCAGCTGCATTAGCAACTCCCAGGGGGAAAAGAATTTCTTCTCGTCAATGCCCAAATAACAATCACAAGAAAAATCTGACTGGCCCTGCTTGGGTCACGTGCCTGCTCTTTGGACCAATCACTGTTGCCAGGCAGATGGAGTTACATCATTGGCTGGGCTTAGGTCATGTGCTTAGTTCTGTGGCCGGGATTCAGAGTGAATTAAGAGAAGGGGGCCGGGGGAAAGAAAAATTTACCAAGATCATTAGACCACTTAACCCATTCCACCAAGATAACTAGTTTCTGTCTATCAATCAATCTCAAGGGCTGCTTGGACTCCCACTCATGGAATTTCTGCTCTAGACGCCTCTTTATTCCCAGAGAAATCCTTTGCTTACCCATAATTTATTCTATTTGAACATTTCTCTCTTTCACATTTTGCTTTATCCCTAATCCTAGATGACTCAGTAACATACTTCCTCGGTCCTAAATTATCAATAGCAGCAGCATTTGATTTTCAGTTCTTTTTAAGATAGGCACTGGCCAAACTATGAGAGTCACATCCCTCACACCCACCCGGGTTCAAGGAGAGAGAATAACTTGATAAAGAACACAGTCACTGGGCTTCCCTGATGGCGCAGTGGTTGAGAGTCTGCCTGCCGATGCAGGGGACACGGGTTCGTGCCCTGGTCTGGGAAGATCCCACATGCCGCAGAGCGGCTGGGCCCGTGAGCCATGGCCACTGAGCCTGCGTGTCCAGAGCCTGTGCTCTGCAACGGGAGATGCCACAACAGTGAGAGGCCCACGTACCACAAAAAAAAAAAAAAAGAAGAACACAGTTACTGAGGGTGGCAGGGCCTTTGGGTGACATAGATCTCATTAGTTTCATCAGGATTTCAGGCCTCCTTCCCATTCTGGTCAGCTATACTTTTGATATAGCTAACTTTGATCCGACAAGCATTTCCATGAGGCTAGTGTGAGAATTTCCAATTTCTTAACCACTTAGGGGCTTCTTAATTTCCTCCCAATGATTAGTTTTGGGGAAATTAAAGTTGAAACGGTTTGAATAAACCAAAAATTGAAGGAAAACTGTAGTTTTATTGGCCTCTTCTGCCACCTACTTATGCAAAAGACCACTCCATAATACAACTACTAGAGAACAGTTAGGTGATCAGTGAGTTCACATTCATTTATTAACATTAAATCACTAGGACATATTAGGAAACAATGTTTTCAACCTCCAATATTCTCCTCTCTGGGCCCTAAATTTATCACCTTTCAGGTTAGGTTAAATTGGCCGCTTCCTTGTGGACTCTTCCCAAGCCTCTCCTGATATGCAGACATCTCATTTGCATACAAAAAGGCACACAGCATGGCTGGATAAACCAACCATCTGGCCCAGGCAATTTATCTGGATTATTACTGAACTGTACAAAACTATGTAAATATGTATTCCTAAAATTCCAACTGCTCTCTTTTCCATCTGCCTCACTGCATTTCCCTTCAGTAACCCTGAAAAGACAGGATCATTTGTTTCCCCAACCCCTCATACACAGACACACAGATACACACGCACATAGGTTCCTCTTTATTGACTGTTGCTCCTGAAAGCTAGACCAGTTGGTCTACCGCCAGTGTTTGCTATTCAGACTCAGACAGGCTTCATAGCTGATTAACATGCCTTTTACTAGTATGCAGTTGAATCCCCATCTCATTATCTCATTTTTCTTCATGCCCATTCTAAAACGTTTATATTCTCTTCTAGTCCTGAATTTCTCATTCTTGAAGGTGATCCATTTTAGAAACTCAAGGCTAACAATGAATCAGCATAATTGCAGCTGGATATTATTTTTAACATTACATATAAATTGGTGACGAAACTCATTACATGATGTGAGTCAGTGTTTCAAAATTAAACTATTGTTGAGTCCGCCTGCTGATGCACGGGACACGGGTTCGTGCCACGGTCCAGGAAGATTCCACATGCCGCAGAGCAGCTGGGCCCGTGAGCCATGGCCGCTGAGCCTGCGCGTCTGGAGCCTGTGCTCTGCAACGGGAGAGGCCACAACAGTGAGAGGCCCACGTACCGCAAAAAAAAAAATTAAACTTGTTGTATTTCTACAGTTCTAAACTGAAGGACCTCTTTAGTTATTATTAAGCAAGATTGAATCCAGGAGATGCCAAATGATAACTTTCAATCACTACTCTATGTCCTTATGGTAACCCCCCAAATTATACAATATAGCATGTTAAGAGAGCAGGGACTCTGCAGCCAGAATGCCTAAGTTCAAATCCTGGCTCTTCTATTCACAGCAGTGTGACCTTGGGCAATGTACTTACTCTTGCTGTGACTCTGTTTATTCATCTATAACAATTTTTACCTCATGGAATTTGAAAATAAAACCATTTAAATAGTTAACATTTGTAAAGAACTTAGAAAGTGTTATGTTTATTATATAAAACAAACATCCCCTAACTCCCCCACCCTCTCAAAAGTCCACCTGCTTGAACCTGTTCTGTGGATATGTGACTCTATTCCATGTTTAATCTTTCTTCACAAGTGAAACCCCTAAAGTTTATCCCCGCCCCCCGATTCACTGCCCCAACTGGTTTTACAAGCAGACCTGTATTTGAAGAGTTTGCCTCATTAACTTAACTCAGCCTACTTCCATAGAAAAATACATTGGAGTTTGGAGTAAAAGCTTTAGCCAATAATAAACAACCATTGGACTACCTTTTGTCCTTTGTGTACATATCCAACTACAACTTTGGTCATGGTCGATGGCAAGCTGAGGATCCAGGGCATTCAGTATCCAGGCTATATTCTCTGCAAGACATAACTATCAACACGCCACCTCCATCCCTCAACTCCCAACTCCATCCACTACTCTACCCATTGACATCTGTGTTCTACTAGTAGGAGTCCACTGACACTGCGCTTACAAAGTCACGGATGATGACTTCATGGTTAAAGCCATCTTTCTTATTCCTGCCACATCCTTAGAACTTTCTGTTGGTCACTCGTTCCATGGATTTTGTGACAACACCCCTTTAATGATCCAAGTGTTTTCTCTCACCATTTCTTTTTTTATCATCTTTATGGGCCCTTCTCTCTGTGCCCCCTACATAACCCTCATTTCATGATATGCTAAAATTCCCCTGTGCCTTTGATCTGTATGCTTCTGATACAGCAAATGTATGCTGAATTGTCCCATTCACTCTCAAGTTTCAGCCATAGCCCATCTCTTCCCCAGATGATAGCAACAGAATCCTATCCACTTTCTCTGTGCCTCTAGTGTGATCCCTTTCAAATCTCCAAGGTTATCTACTTAAAATAATAGTGTTCCCATGACTCTCCACAGTCTACAGAAAGAGGTCTTTTTAAACTTGTCCTTTAAAAGGCACTTCATGATATTTATTGAATGGGTGAATAAATGATACAATGAATGAATAGTTGCATAGGGGCAGCAAAACTCTCAAGAAATTGACCCTTGAAATATGCTCAGTAACCTCTCTCATGAAATTCTAAAACCTCATTCAGCCCAAAGACACAAGGCTAGTTATTCTGTCCTCCTGTTTCTTTCATACAGAGACAATGAATCATGCCGAATTACAGCTCTTAAGACCTTACAGCAAATGCAAAATGCCCTACAGGATATTCATCTTTCATACTGCATCATATTTTTAAATGATAATTGTTGTCATAAATGTTCTTACCCACATTTCAGCTAGTTAAAAAAATTTGCCTGCCTCAATAAAATGGAAGATGCCAGATTGTTTACAGATGAATTAATCATGACATTATCCCTGGAACTTTTAAATTACATCAGTTACGTTGCATTTAGCATCAAAAATAACCTGCATATTAAACAAATGGAATCTTTTCTCCTATTAATAAAGATTAAATCATTAACTACCACTGCTTGAATAGCAATGTGTCTTCAGTCAATGGCTCCCAGGACAGATAAAAAATCTTGCTCTGTCACAAAATATATGCCATCCTTTCACGGGCATCGTCAATCTTTATGGAATCTGGGAACATTCGTTTACTTTAGGAGTTCATCTATGAATTGATTATAACATTTAGTTGTGGTAGATGGCCTAATGCTGAGAGCTCAAGAGAGCTATGTGAAATAATTCCACAGTAAAGAACCCAATGCTTGGGCATCTTTGTGAAGCATCACAAGCCTGGCTTTTCAGTTTCCAATTTAACTTTTCAGATACTTAAAATATATGAATTTAGTTGATCAATGTCTTTCTAACAATTGCTTGCCGATGTCTAGATCAAGTCAGGCAGAGCCATAAAGATATTATTTCTAGCGTCTTCTCTGAATTCTGCATGAATATACAATCAAAGTAAAAATAATTAAGTAAAAACTTAGTTTAAATATACTGGTCTCAAAATGTTTGCAGATGTTGTTTTTAATTCATTTTGCTAATTTAATTTTTGTTACCCTTCATATATTATAACATGTTATAAACCAAATGTTATAAACCAAACCAAATTTCCTTTACCGATGATCTGCAAGTCATAAGCAACAAAAACACAATGACAATTACAGCCAAAGCATCTGTCACCACACTTTTCCTTATATGTTAGATTTTTTGACATTCAGTGGAAAACCACAAGTTGTAACCTTAGGCCCTTGGCAATCACTCCTGACCACCCATGGTCTGTCCTTTGTCGCCTTCAGCTTCCGTTTGTACAGTCTTGGTGGACTTCTTAGCATTAAAGGGAAAAGGAGTTCTAGAACTATTGACAGCCTACAACAAACACCACAGCATCAGAATTAAGACTCTGGCAAAAGGGGAGCAGGCACTAATTCTCACCCACCCAAGTGTCCAGGTCTTGTCGGTATCAAAGGATGATCTGGGTGGACTTGGCACTCCACAGTACCTTAATATGTTCTTTTCATTCAGATGGACTTTTTCTGAGGTCTTTAAGAAAGCAGGCTGTAAGCAATCAAGGAAATAAATCTACTACCAGTGAGCAGAGAGCCCCTGCTATAATAAGGCGACCATAGGTGCCATTTTGCTCAAGCAGTTTCTACCTGTTGTCCTTGTGTAATTATTAACAGCATCCACTTTGGCTCAAAGATGGGCCATTTTAGATGACATTAGATGGTCATTCCTAGCTAGAGCAGCAGCAACAGCCCCTGAAATGTCCATGGCAGGAGGTGTGATGCTAGTGTAACCACTGAGACCAAGGTCTCCTCAAGGTTACCCTTACCAGTGTTACCTACAGAAATAAGAGCGGCAGCAGGAGTGTTAGGAGTTTAGAACACAATACATTTGCAGATCACCCTAGTGGCTCCTGAAGGCAAACCCTCTAGAGCCCTGATGCAGGAAAGCCCAGGCTGTGTTATAGGAGGCTGAATGAGAGGGAGGGAAGTTGCCAATTCTCCTGTTCACAGGTGAGGACTCAGAGGCTAGAGACTAATTTACATACTGTGTAGGTCTCTACTGGTATCCAAGAGGGGGAGAGCCTTTTCAAGGTTTACCCTTATGAATCTTTTGGATTTTGAGCCATGTGAATATAGTCAAAAATTACATTCAAATAATATTAAAACAGTATGGAGAAACTCTACATGTTATGTAGAGGAAAATGGTTAAGTATACAGCAGTGTATTCATTTTCGAAATATTATAATAAGTAAAGTTATTTTGTGAATACTGTGAAGTGACACAGAAAAATAGTTACGTTACAATGTTAAGTGAATAACATAAGCCACATATGTATGTGCATAATACAATTATAACTACATTTTTTAATGGATGCATAAAAACAGGTGGCTCATGAGTAAAAATGTAAAGAATGATTGTCTAGTGGAATCACAGGTAGAATTTTCCCGAATTCTGTATTTTTCTAATGTTCTTGAATATGATATATAGTTTCCATAATGTAAACTCCCAAAATGAATTCCACTTTGTTACATATATAGTAAATAAAACTAAGAGAGATAATAAGCAGATTTCTGTTCAGGTTCTCTCTTCTTAAAAGTGTAAATAAAAACTTTTAAGTAAATTTTTTTTTTAATTTATTAAAAGTGTCTTCCCTGAGGACGGTGAGGTGTCCTGAGAGTAGTCACTCTCTTGCTCTCTGGATAATGTGCTTTGCAGAGTTTCTGGCTTGTAGCAGGCATTCAGTAAGTATATGTCAAATGAATACATGGATTTCATGGAAAATACAGAAGCCATCAGGAGGAACTCCATGCATTTCTCATCATAAGATGTACAAAACATTGTACCACCCCTATTTTTTTTCCCTTTGTGTGTGAATGTAAGTGTGTGTCCCTCTTCTCACTTAAGGTAATCACTCAGTACAGGGAATTCCATCACTTTCTACTTCCTGCGGTAACTTGCTCCATTGATTACACCTTTCTCTCATTTGTATTCACTCACTCTTTCACTCCTGGATCTTTCTGGTTAAATTTTATATTTACTTGTGATTCTCCCATCTTCATCAAATAAATGAACAAAACCCTTCCCTGATCTAAATCCCCCTTCAGTGGCCAGTCAGTGTTCATTTGGGTTCCCCGGAACTTGGAGACTGAAAGAAGTGGAGAAAGTTGGCTTGAGGAGTGATTTCAGGAAGCTGCAGTGAGTGGACAGGCAGGAAAATTGTCCACCATGAGGGACCTTCTAAGAAGCAAAGGGAACACCTTTCAGAACTGTGTGTCTGAAGAAGGGCGTGCTGGAACATTCACCCAGCAGCTCCCATATCCCAGAAGTGAAGGGCTCTCCTGAGGCAGGGGAGGGACTCCTCTGAACTCAGAGCCCTGTGTGTCACTTGGCAGCAGGCTGGGCCCTGGCAGCATGGGAGGAAACACTAGGACAAAAAGCAGAACAACTCATAACACGCCCTTGGGGGGAGATTCTGCTGTTGGCCTCTCAATCGGCTTCAATCTGGGCTCAAGTCAAATCACTCTACTGGTGTGGCTCTTATCACTGCCAGCTTGTTGGAGATTAATGGCGTGACATCAATGTAGGAGCATCAAACCTCAGAGTTTTGTCAAGGGCAGCCCACAGCGCTGAGAAAGATTGGGAAGCGATGGTTTAGGAAATAACATGGCGGCCCAGTCTTCCTCTTCTTCGATCTTTCAATATTATTCAGCTCAGTTGTCCACATTTTCCTTATCAAAACAGAATCTTTCCTATTTTTTTTTCCCCATGACACAGTTTTTCCATATTTTCCTGCAATTTCATTTCTGTTTTCTCTGTCTCCTTTGCAGATTCCTCTTATTCCAAACATTGGAACTTCTCAGGATTCAGTCCTAGATTCTCAGCTTTTCACTTTCCATTCTTCCATGTCTAATGCTGTCTCATTGCTCTCAAGCGCTACCTTTTTACAATTACTTGTTTAACATCTGCCTATTTCACAAGTTTGTAATTTCCAAAGGACCATCTCTTTCTTAGCCCCATGATAAGGCAACACATGAAATATGATTAATCAGTAATTGACGGTTTTTGCTTCTCTTACTCTGTGGACCTGCCCAATCGCCCTCATGTGCAGTTGCCTATACTTGGAGAAAGCACCCACAAGGAAAGTAAGGCAGGTCTGTGATTCCTCAGCAGTGTATATTTTGCCATTCTCAGCAAAGTGACAAAAGCCACCGGAAGTCCAACTTCAGAATCTTTTTTCAAATACATTTTCAGATTTAACAGATCTCACAGGGGAAAAAAAAACTTGATGAAAATTACACTAAATCATTAAACTAGATTTTGACTATATACTTAAAAATAGGATAATCTACATCCTTACTATGTGCATAGTGAAATTATGTAAAATTATATACTGAAGCCAAATAATATTGTCAATTTATAGTAGAATCTAGAAAAACACTGAGAACTCAATATCTGAATCTGACAATCTAGAACAAAGTGTAATTTAAAAATATTATTTAAATATCTAATGATCTGGGGCTCTAAGTTTATATTGTCCTACTGGTAGCATCTGTAAGGTCCTCCTCCTTTTTCTGTTACCACCATCAGCAATTAATGTAGTGCAATTAAATCATCATGGCTATATTCTTGGTTCTGTAAAAGATGGAACAAATCTATCTCTAAACAGAATGAAAACAACATAACAAAAGTACTAAAAAGATGGTTTCTGAGAAAAACTTGCTTTCTCATGTTTGTCCTTTATACATCATAAGCAGGAAAGGGAAGCCTGGCTATGACTGGGAAATGCTGGAGAAGCAAAGTTGCCGGTCAGTTAGGAAAATCAGTTCCCCCAAGAGAAAAACACCTCTTTTGACACCTCCCTTTGTTGTGATAAATTGTTTGCCTTGGTTATAGGAGAACGATGCTCACAAGGTAAAAAATTAATTAGATTCAAGTGTGCATGTATCGTGGGCGAGTGAACTAAGGCAACATTCTATTTTTTCCTGAACCTGTGTAATATTTTGATGAGTATACAGGAAGACATATAGAGATATCCATTTAAAATATTTATTGAGGAAGTTTTGTTGTTTATAATTAATTTAGACTATATTTAATTAAATATGTAAAGCAATGAACTCAAAGCCACTAATGGACTATTTATGTATATGAAGCAGAGTCTAGAAATAGCTAAGCCAACATTAATACTGTTGTCATGATTTATTAATTTAATGTACTAATGATTCATTAAAACTCTTTTAACCAGCCTCTGTCATCAATCAACAAATATTTACAAAACAGCTCTTAGGTATGTGCATGCTCCCACTCAGCTATAAAATGATATAGGAAAGAAAAGACAATGAGACCCAATTAATCTTAGAAAACTAATGAAAATTTTTGAATTATTTAGCTTGGGCATAGACAAACAGTGCTCTTAGAAAAAATAATCGCTTTACAATTTACTTCAGAGATATTCACAAACAAATAAAATTGCTAATTAATGCAGTGGCCATACAACAAATAAAAGGGATTGGACAGAGGGGGAGAAACAGAATAAACATGTAGTCTCCAAATCTTAAGAAAACCTCAGTTTCTGAAGAAATCCTTTATTTTGTTTCTATTTTTGCTCTGACTGAAATGATTAGACTTTTTCCTAATTTAGTTTCATATCTTGACTAGAGGCTAATTCAAACTTAGCCTTCAAACTTTTGTTTCAAGCGACATGATAATAAGCCTTTTAAGACATAAGAAGACTCAAGCCTGTGATGAATGTTTCCCCCTACAATATGATTTTTATGCTAATTTCTCTCCCAAAAGTGTCTTCAATTGAACATTTCAACAAAAATGTTTATTTTCTTTGTAGATAGACTATATTCTTATATTCAAAATTAAAGAATATTATGATATAATAGTATAGTATATTAGGTGAAAACATTAGTTAATTTAACTTCTACCCTATCCATGTAACAGTGTTATAAGAATATAAATATCCCACAAAAGAGTACAGACTTTTATGATTTAAAGATGTTTCATATTTACCTATAATATTCCATCTTTTTAACAATTATTACATAAAATATTCTAAACCATGAAACTATATTTTATATTTTAAGCAATATGACAAAATTATCAACTAACTTATAAAGCAAAATTTTCCATAAGAACTCTTCTGTGCCAGTGGCAAAAATTCCTGGCAATGTTTCTTCCATTTGTGAATAAATGGAATTGGTAGAATTGTTACTATGGATACACAGGAAGACAAGGCTCAGCTATAGAAACAGGGGTAAAAAAAATACCACCACGAAGCATGAAAATGTCCTTAGTATCTTGATCCTGCACCAACTCATAAGAGCATTTGCCTTTGGGTGGCTCAAACGAGGAAAGAAAAGCTGTAACAGTATATCATCATTGTGATGTGATGGTCTTTGGCTGTGTGAATTTGGCTAAGCTACAGTCAGCAGTTTCAATCAAATACTAATCCAGGTGTTGCTATGAAGGTAATTTTAAACTGTGATTAAAATTCATAGCCAGCTGACTCTAAGTAAGGGAGATTATCATCTCTTACCTGTTTATGATATATAAAAGCCAAACATGAGAGAGCAATGATCTTAGATAATCTGGGTGGCCCTGATTCAATCAGGTGAAAGGCCTCTAGAATCCTTGCCTAGGCTTCCCTGATAAAGAAGAAATCTCACCTGTGGATGACAGTTTCCACTCATGCCCAAGAATTCCAGCCTCTCCTATGGATTTTGAACTTGCCTGGCCAACTCCCACCAACGCTCAAGCCAGTTCCTTGCAATAACTCTTTTAAAGCATATCTCTCGTCTTGGCACTGCTTCTCTAGTCGAACCTCTGACAGTTCTCCACTGTGATGCCTGTAGAGCAGGAGGCCAGGCAGGCACCTCAAGGAAAGGCAGCAGTGACCAGGTGGTTTCCAGGGAGACAAGCCCCGGTCTGCCTCCCATCATGGAGCTGTAAGCTTAGCTTGAACCTTTGAAACTCTTCAAGGAGAAAAAACACTCAGAGAAGACTGAAAAAAATGGGCTGGGTAAGGTATAATCATTTTTCAACGTAATGTTGAGTCAGAAAAAAAAGGGAACTTTTTTGAAAAATCTTTCTGACTGATGTCTCTATAGAGTTCTGACCTTTTGCTCACTCATTTATAAAAACTAACCTCTTCATTTATTTAGGGCCTGGCAAGGAGAAAGGCAATTCTCTTGAACTTAGCTCAATAAATCCTTGAAAATCTTTTCATTTTATAAAATGTAGGTGACCGCACCTACTTAAAAGGAATTTATTTTCTACATTAATTATTTGTATTCCATCATTAAATTCCTTTGAATAAGCTATTTCTCTATTGCAACCTTCACCTATACTTAAACTGATTTTCCACACACACATACATATACAGCTATACCTATGAGGATATACATATGGTTATGCAATTTGGCAAATATACGTATTTGAGAAATTATGCTCGGGTTAACGATTGTGTGCTCCATCATGATTATGTGCTCTATTATAAAACCCATGACCAAAGTATGGATAATAATCTGATTTATATGTATGAAAATATTTGAAATCTCATTGCACCTGTCTTATATTATCCCTTTCTCAGGACTAATGATATAAAAATTCAGGATTAACAATCAAAGCTCATAAATCATAAACAAAATGACGCCTGTTTCTCTTCTTATAAATCATTTCTCTGAAACCGCAAGTATAACAGTACACCAGATCAATCCATCATGGCTGAAGTTAAATACAACATTAGTTTCCAAGGATACACACAGTTTTAGAACTCTGCAAAGGCTCATTCATTTTCTTCCCAGGTATTTAGGAATACAACTATCATCGGGGTAATCAGTGAAAGGAATTTACTAGGACATCTTGATTTTTATTTTAATGAGGGGAAAAAGGAAAGCAGAGAGATAGCCCATAGGTCTGTGAAATATAAGCAGGCCCCCAACCTAGGAAATTGTGTTGTTGTGTTATAAAACAACAAAGTTTGTCACGAAGAAACATTTCCCAAGGAAATTATGATGATCAGGGTCTGAAGTCCTTGGACTGTATTTAACTCGAGCGTATTTTAAGGACAGAATAAATAATTGTAGCCTGAGTTTGGGTCTGGGAAATAAGGATCTCAAAGTTTAGAAAGGAGAAAGAGGAGAAAGAAAAGGGAGGTAAGAGGAAGAAGAGAGATGAGATGGAGAACGGGATGGAGGAGAAATCCACTGCCGGTTCCTCAATATTGGCCTAACCCTAAGAAACATTTTAAACTCCTTGTATTTCTATTCTCTGCCTCTTCTCTGACCCCTTTGCCCATTTTTGCAAGCATCCGAGTAACTCATGTGCTCTCAACAGCACTGTCCTGCAGCCACTGCCAAGTTTAGCTTCCTAAACCACACAGATCACACAACTCTAAAAGACAAGGCCTGTTATCGTCGTAAAATCTGTGGCTTACGAAAAGCACTGCAATTTTAAGAAAAAAAAATGTTAAGGCAGAGTTTTTGGACAGAGGAAGATACTGAAAGAGTGAGCTGGCACAGCCCATTAGCCATTTATACCTTTATTCCCTTTTTTGTCTATTAAATAAACATTGAACTGCTTCTCCCCTTGAAAGGCTCTGTGTGATGTCAGTTTTACCAACATTTCCCTTCTCCTTTCAGTGTTTTAACTTCTACTGTAGAAACTTACAGACTCAAAAGTCCTCCCAGTTTCAGTGTTTGCCCTTTGCTTATTGGTTTCCACGATGGCACAGATGTTAGTGAAAGCAGGGGCTCCTTCCACTAGAATTAGATGAGAAGTAGAGATTTGTACCGAGGGGTCAGGAAGAACCTCATCTGTTACTCCCCATTAATGGATGTCCCTGGCAAATTAACTAGGTCGGAAGACTTACATAAAAATTTAATTAACTGGTTAATCAGGTCGACAAAGATCAAGCTGGATATTTTAAGACCTTGAAGGAAAAGCAAATTAATTACTGCAGAGCACTCCCTATCAAAGAGCTGCTAATTCCTATAACCAAATTGAGTTCATTGGGCCCCGATACTTTTGCCACCCAAGGGACACAGACCCCTGCCCACTCCCATGAGTCATGGCTTTGGAAGAGAATTTTTCTATGACACCAACTGCCTTTATCAACTAGTGATGACTTTATCACTTTTAATCAAACACATCTACAACTGCTAATCAGAATTTCTCATAGGCTATCTGCAATCAGACCCTATGCAGCCCAAATTACAAGAAATTACCTTAGTCCCTGATACAGGGTCTTCTCACCAAAAACCACTGCACTGATTGTAATACTCTAATATCAGAAAATGTGTCCTTATTCCAAAAAGTTCAAAAGCCACTCAATTTTGAGAAATTAATTGGGGAGACTGAAAGTCCTACTTTACAATAAATTATTATTTTATTTGAAGCACTAAATTCGTAAATTCAACATCAAAATATTTTTTTCAGCTGAGGCGAGGAAGAATAAATGAAAAACATGAAAGAAAAACAGATGGGGCTTTGAAAATTTTCTTCCAGGCTTTCTAATTATGTGTTATTCCCTCATTAGAGTTGTGCAGAAAATTCAAGTGTGGCAAAAACTGCTTCATTAGCCGTCTGATTGGATGAACTGATTTAGGCTGAAGAGAACGTCCTCTCAGAAAGGAGGGATGACCTTGTACAGTATGATATATACATACATATTTTCTTTGAAGAGTTTCTAAGTAATTTTCAATTATAACATGTTCAATTCTACATAAAATGTTAGGTTTTTATGTTATCCAATCATATTTTCTCACAGAAATTATTAGTGATGAGTAAGTTTTTTACAAACTTTCAAAATGTAATCGTGTATTATGCAAAATGTTTAACCACATGATAATAAGTAGCTTCATGGATTAGCATGTATTCATTCTACAAATCACTTTGAGTATCTACTGGTGACAGATAGTATTCATTCTGTGTCTACTGTTTGAGTGTCTACTGGTGACAGACACTGGGAAAATGATAGCAAAACAGACAAACATGTCTGTCCTAGTGGGGCTTAAAGAAGTAGCTTAATTACAAAAAACTGGCATTGAAGAGTTAAGTGGTGTGTTTCAGACAGTGTCTTGTAGGAAGATTCTTTGTCTACACAATTGAATGTACTAAGCCATCATTAATTTCCTTTTTCAGTAAACTATCCCAATAACACTGGCTGATTTCACCTCAAAAGTATTTAAGATGCAGACATTTATCTTAACACCAACTGTTTTTAATGAAAGATATATCCTCCCATCTGAGTAATATATGTATAAGCATTATATATCTCTATCAGCAACTGACCCATATTGCTACAATCACGACTTAATTTGTTAGAAATTCCACATACAGAATTAAGTATCAAATTCATCCAAGTAAGGAAGTTTCTTAAGAACTTCAATGCAGATGATGTATTGCCTTCCCTGCTTACCTTTCCACTGGCATGGAATAAGTCAAGCCCTTATAGTTCACTACCTCTTGCCAGGATTATTTAAATAAACAGCTAGTCAATTTTTTCAAATGTTTTCCTTCTCAATTGCAGTGTTTATCTCCTCAGTTTTGTCTAGCACTCTACCCATCTTCCTAAAAGTGCAATCCTATCTTCTGCTAATACGTATTTGTGGAATTTTCAAAATCTACAAGAATAATGACAAAATCCTTATCCTGAGTTTAAGATTGTTCACAGTCTGAAAACAACCTAACTTCCATTAATCTCAAATTTCCCCTCCTCAGGGCTGATGGTACAAGACTGCAAATATCCTGGTCTAAAAGTCAGAGGATCTCTGTTCTATTTCTGATTCTCTCTCTCTTAGAATGAACCCTCTCTGCCTCTCCTTGTTCTTCTTCATCTTTTAATCAGCATTACTATTTCAAGTGAAATCTAATATTTGACTCCTCCCAGAGAAGAGGTAGAGACCCTTCCTGGTCTTCTCTGAAACACCTCCCCCAAAACCTTAGATTCCTTGAAAATATTATGAAAACTCTTGGCCTGGATGATCTTTAATATCTCTTCTAACAGAATTTCCTTCCCTGTCTTCTAAAACAAGTTTCATTAATGATTCTAGATTCCTAGCTCTGTCATTAAATCTATCCTAAAACCTGTAACCCAAAGATATTATCCTTTCTATGAACTCAACACAATCTCTCTTATATTTTGGTATGAAGCATTTTGGTAGGGAGCATTTTCCAAAATGTGTGTAGTAAACACCAATTCTGTTAGATATGAATAGTTGTTAGGGAGAATGCAAGAGAGAGAGACAGACCATAAGTCTGGAAACTACTGGTATGAATAAGATCAATGCGGCATCTTCACTTCAGGACCTCTCCAAGATTTAGATGAACTTCTATCTTGATCATGTACCACTGTTCATTTGACTGCTTGTCATTATCTGAATGCCCTAGACATGACCTTTTAGATAGGATGATGCTCTTTTTTTATGAACAGAGTGGTGAATACAGGACAAGCTATGCTTCCTTTTAGTACTCTCCCCCGCAATTTTCCACAACCTTTATACATGTGTGTGGCAGACTAATAAAAATTGGGGGGACATACAGGTAACACTGCTATAATGTCATAGCAGTGTTAGCAACCTAAAATATAGTATTAGACATCCCTGTTCTTGTAGCTGTTAACCCTGCTCATCTCTGGTAATTATCTCAATGGATACTGTGAGAGATGAAAGTACATTTTTTTGCTATTCCTCCCATGAAGAGTGGAGTCTTATTCCCTTCCCTTGGACTCTGCATTGGCCTTAATGACTTGCATGATCTACAGCAAAATGACGCTGTTTCAGTTCTGGACTTAGCCTTTAGAAGGGCCCTGGAAGTTTCCACCTTCTCTCTTTGAGCCCTGAGACTCGATGTAAGGATCTCAACTACCCACGTTGTGAGGAGTCCCTTACCACAGGAAAAGGTGACGTGTAGGTGCTGAATGGGGAACTCCAGCTGAGCAACTAGCCCACAGGGAGCATCAGTGGTCAGGCCAGTCCATCCCTCATATGAGTTCAGTCCCAGCTGCCATCAACCTGCTGCTCCTGGAGAGACTCCGAGCGAGAACAGTCTAGTTGAAAGCATTCAAGCCACAGAACCGTGAGAGCTAACACATGGTTGTTTTAAGCCAGCTGATTTGGGGTGGCTTGTTGTATAGCAGTGGATAACTTGAATGACTACTTTTTTCCATTCTCATACCTCCACACTATTATTGGTGAATGTATAATTATATACCTTTTAAAAATCTTGCATTTTCATTCAGATTTTTCAGTAGGTATATCTTTTTATAATCACATAGCTCAGAGAAAGAACTAACAGCCATTTATGAAGTAGTTCTTTTAAATAAGGAATTCAAGAAATCCAAACAACCCCAGGTTCTGTAAAGTAAGAAGTTCAAAGCTACACATATATGGCCTGAACAGGGCTGATATTCTTGCACTTGTAGACTCACATGAGCAGATTACACTTAGAGATGTTGAAAGCCCTCAATCATGTATTTAAAAAACAAAAGATCCCAATAATACTTTCAGAATGGGAGAAAATTTAAAAATGAGATATGAAGACGGCTATGTTGGTACAAATTATTAGACTATGTTTAAGAACTCAGGAAATTGCTAATTCAAAATTACTAGGATTTTTAATAAGCAGATATATAAATAATATCATATAACTTAAAAACTATAGAATACACATGAACTGAAGTTTTAGATCTTTAAAACAATAAAATGAGAGGTATTGTATAAGCTAAATCATAAAAGAACAATTGATTTCATTCTATATTTTCTAGTCTAGTTATCATTATTAGATGAAATAGTAAGCATCTTTTTCCTTACATTTTATAAAATAGAGGGATTTTTAACTCCTTTCATGGACCACTCATAAGGTCTTTGGATGGACATTATATGTAAACCCCTAAAATTATTATGTGCTTATGTGTATATCTGTGTTTTCTGGGCACAATATCCATGTCTCTCACAAGATTTTCAGAGAAAAGGATAAGCCTGGCTGCTTTTCAAATTATAACGAAGGTTTAAGTAGAAGAGATTTACTCTAAAGCAAAAGTGACTTAAAAGAACAGAAGAATAAAATAGAGTGTATATTGGAAAAGACTATCCAACAGCTTAATTCCTGCTTAAACCTTATCTTTCCATATTATGGAAGCCTGTCCCGAAGGACTGGCCATTCCACCCTGATTTATTTCCTCTTCCATAATTTTGCTTCCCACCATTCTGGTAGCCTATGCTATTTATTGCCTACCTAGCTCTGGTTTGTGTAACAGAGGAGACTCAGGAGGAACAGTTCCATATTTTCTATTATTTTTTATAAACTGTAATGTTGATCAATTGAAAGATAAAATTAATTCAGTCCAAACGTCATGAATATATATGTGACACAGAATGCCCTACGTGGCATACTCAGTCTGAAGTGGCTAAGATGTATGATGCTTATGTTATTTGTTTGAAATTGAAGAGGGACTTTTGATCTCACTTCTCTCTAGAGATTTTAATGAGCAAGGAATGATTAACCACAAACATTATTTTCACTCTTTATACCCTAGAGGATCCTTCAGTGACCCGGAATATCAACCTCCCACCTGAGTTAGAGAAAATATGACAAACACAGGGAAGAACAACTAAATTCAGGCATACCTGTGGACTCTCACATGTGAGACGAAAGGATGCCTGAGATATTATTTGACTAAAGACTGTAACTAACCCAGGAGGGGGAGCTGTCTTTGTTAAGGTACATAATTCTAGAGAACATTCCAGTCCATTGAAGGAAATAAAAGACTAACTGATAACACCCACCTTCTAGTCTATTATGAATGTACATTCAGACAGGGGAAGAGGGTATGTGTCTTCTTCCCATTTTCAATTCATTTGTGCTAAATCCAAGGATACCCGTATGGGGATGTCTTAGGGTGTCTTTTATGGAAGCCAAAATAAAGGATACTGTGTTATTTTCCACAAGAAGAAATGGATTAAAATTATTACAAAAGTCAAGAGAATGAGAGACAAGCCACAGACAGGGAGAAAATAGTTGCAAGATACATCTGATAAACGACTATTATCTAAAATATATAAAGAACTCTTAAATTTAACAATGAGAAACATACAACTCAATTAAAAATTGGTAATGACCTTAACAGACACCTCAGCAAAGAAGATATACAGATGACAAGTGAGCATACTAAACAATGAGCCACATCCTATGTCATCAGGGAAATGCAAATTAAAACAACCCTACACACCTATTAAAATCGCAAAAATTTAGAACACTTGACAATACCAAATACTGGTGAGGGTGTAGAATGACAGGAACTCTCATTCATTTCTGGTGAGAATGCAAAGCCAGTCTGGAAGACAATTTGTTGGTTTCTTACAAAACTGAATATACTCTTACTATATGATCTAACAATCACACTTCTTGGTATTTACCCAAAGAAATTGAAAATTTATGTCCATCCCAAAAACCTGTACACAAATGTTTATAATAGCTTTATTCATAATTGCGTAACCTTGGAAGCAACCAAGATGTGATTCAGTAGGTGAATGGATTAACAAACCGGTACATCCAGACAATGCAACATTGTTCAACACTAAAATGAAATGTACTATCAAGCCATGAGAAGACATGGAGGTACATTAAATGCATAAGACAAAGTCAGAAAGACAAAAATAAATACCGTATGCTAACGCATATATATGGAATCTAAAAAAAAAAAAAAAGGTTCTGAAGAACCTAGGGGCAGGACAGGAATAAAGACACAGATGTAGAGAATGGACTTGAGGACGTGGGGAGGGGGAAGGGTAAGCTGGGACGAACTGAGAGAGTAGCACTGACATATATACACTACCAAATGTAAAACAGCTAGCTAGTGGGAAGCAGCCACATAGCACAGGGAGATCAGCTCGGTGCTTTGTGACCACTTAGAAGGGTGGGATAGGGAGGGTGGGAGGGAGACACAAGAGGGAGGGGATATGGGGATATATGTATACATATAGCTGACTCACTTTTTTATACAACAGAAACTAACAAACCACTGTAAAGCAATTATACTCCAATAAAGATGTTAAAAAAAAATAATAAGACAAAGTGAAAGAAGCCAATCTGAAAAGGCGACCTATGTATGATTCCTACTCTGTGACATGCTGGAAAAGGCAAAACTATGAAGACAGTAAAAAGATCAGTGGTTGCCTGGGGGTTGGGATGGGTGGGAGTTGGATAGGCAGAGCACAGAGGATTTTCAGGGCAGTGAAAATACGCTGTGTGATGCCATAATGATGGATATGTGTCACTACACCCCTGTCCAAACCCCTAGAAAGTACAACACCAAGAATGGACTGTAATGGAAACTCGGGACTTTGGGTGATAATGACATATCAATTGTAGATTCATCAATTGTAACAAATGTACCACTCTGTTGATAATGGTGGAGGCTATGCATGTCTGGGGGGAGGGGTATACAGTAAATGTCTAAACCTTCCCCATTAGTTTTGCTGTGAACCTAAAACTTCTCTAAAAAAATTAAGTCTGTAAAAAAATCATATTTTACAACTTAAATATATAAAATTTTTATTTGTCAATTATACCTCAATAAAGCTGGAAAAAATAATCACAGAAGTTTACCGGCAAAGAGCTTCCTGACTAAAATAATTTTTATGCTAAAAATGTGTCTAACCGTGATTATAAATGTTATTATTGAGAGTATTATTTCTGAAAAGACCGATATCATTTTGGAGGAATTTTATAGACATTAGTATATAGACATTCAGTGGCAACAAATATTTCCTCTTGTTCCATATTAATCCTGGAAGTGTGTGAGTGTGTGTGTGAGTGTGTTTGTGTGTGTGTGTATGTGTGTGTGTACAGACTCACATATGTATTCAAGTATATTTAATTTATCCATAAAGAACATGAACATATTAAGTAATTAATGCTTGTCAGTTACTTTGAGTGAATACCGTTTTAGTCAAATGCTATATCTGTGGTAAGTAATAATCAAGATAATGGGTTGTCCAATTATGTAGGTTATTTGCTAGCAGTTTTAAAGCATACCATATGTTTGCCCAGAATACAGACATTTAATTTTTTTCTTAAAAAGACAAGCAAGCATTCATCAATTGGAAAGAAAAGATTTTTAAATGTGAGGCATAGTGATTTATATAATGATTCTAAAACTGTCTAATACCTAAAGCACAGTCAATCAGGCTGTAGTCAAGATGCTAAAGAGTAAGTGAAGAGCTGACTTCCTTACATTCCTTCAATCAGTTCTCTCGGGTTTAAAAAACTTTCCACTTCACTCCCACCCAAGGGTGCCATCTTATTTGCCAGATCAGCTGGTTCTTCCCAATTTTTTCCATGACTTAAATCAGGCTGCTATAACTCTAGGGAATTTCCTGATCATAAAACTTGTTAAATTTCATTAATAATTCAGAATGGTTCTAAAATATTATTGGGAGAAAAGAGTATAAGCAACAGGCCAGTGATCCATTCCCTCCCCTGTGGAAGATGGGAATGATACTGGGAAAGGGAAAGGAAGATGACATAATTTCCTTGTCAACTGGACTTTCTCAAGCTAGAAAACTAATGAGATTTGCTAGGAAAAAGATTCATTATCTTGTAAATGTCCTTAGAAAGATGGCTCTGGCTAAGGATTATCTAGAGTAAATAAAACCCTAGACCAATGATGCAAGGCTCCCTGGAGAATGTCACCTAAGCTATACAACTCTGGGCCATAAAGTAGTAGAGCAGAAAGGCTCCCTACAGTAAGAGGAATGCCAGAAATTGCATCTAAGACCTCATCTGCTCTGGGCCCAAAAGACACGTCTAGTGTGAGAGAACAGGACCTGGTAAGGTGTCCATGCCTTTGCAGACCTCCCTCTGCTTCATGTGTGCTTTTCAGCTGCCTGTAATCTTGACATCATTTAGTAAAGTCTGATACTGAATCAGATCTCAGACTTGACAACTCTAGTATAACTGTTTTTTCTTTTCCTTCCAAATTACCTACTACAATAGCCCACATCACTAACATTCATATATAATTTTTCTCATATTTTTCTAAGTATATGTAACTAAATTATGTTCATATGTGTCTTTTTACAAATTTTTATAAACTTTTAAAATAACCTTAAAATTTAAATAAATAAATGCTGTAGGTTACATAATCTGAAACCAACATATATTTCTCCAAAAAGTCCTCTAAAAAACACCGGTTCTTATACAGAGCCAAGGATTAAAACACTGGGCAAGATAGATGTTAGGAAAGTAGTACTTGTGATATTAACAACACCACCAAAACCAGTGGGTATTTCAACACTGTCCCCAGTGCCCGAGTCTGTGAATCACAGCTCTCATTAATCTGACTTCCCATCTTAAAATACCTACCGGGTAGCTACTGCTTACAATGTGAAGTCTAAACCTCTGACAACAAGGTCTTTAATACCGCGATCTCAGTTATCTGGAAAAGAGGATGTTATAAGCCTTTTCATTTAGCTTAACTCTATAGTGCCAAACTATTTAGTGTTCCCTAAACACTATGCTTCAGTCAAGGCTGATTTCCAATTTTCATGTCCATGTGGCTTCATATTGTCATAACCAATGCCAGAATGTTTAGTTGATGAGGTTGTGCACTGCCCAAGGGCACCATAGTTAAAGGGGGTGCTAAATACTTCATAAACACCCTGGTAAATATCGTGTTCTGACAGTGTGAGTCATGTTATGGAAATTTTCTAAAAGATAAATCTTGAGGTTACCTTTGTCTCGATCACGCTTGTCATGTGTCAACAGCCGCTAGATGCTTCAGATCAAGGATCTCCTCCTATCTAGATTTCTGCTACATCTCTTGCATCTGGTTACTAAACAGAAGGTGTAAATGGGCTCAGCTCCACTTTTCAAGCCACGTTATTTATGTTTTATGTCCCTACATACAGCCATTGTTGGTGAAATCATCTGTTGACTAAAGGAATCGACGGACCACTCAGAAGAGACTCCAGGCAGGAATTTCTGAGAGCGAGATGTGGGTAGAGACAATTACCCAAAAAGCACCACAGACATTTATGCTGTGATATTCTTTGCTTATGTTCCCCTCTGTGTATAATAGCATTTATTCACTGATTAATAGCAGCAGAGGTAGCCCCTCTGGCTGCACACTCTCACCACTCATTGTGATCACAATCTCAGAATACAAGAGAACTGCTTTCTCCCAATGTATATTACAGCCCCCTGTAAAAGAAGTGACTAGTCAGAACAGGTCATATCCCTACACCGATTTTGGAAATACCAAACTATCTTAATAAACAACCCCATCAGAATCATATGAAATGGAGGAAATGTTATTTCTGAAAAGAAATGGTGGAGATCCGAAAGAAAAAAGTAGTAGTAGTGAACGCCTTCTATAATTTCATCCTTTGACTTCCTGGCAGCCACAAACAACCTTTTCTGCCATTCATACAATTTCAAAAATCCCCAGGATGATGAAATCCAAGTATCCCATTCATAAGCAACTCTCACATCCTTTCCTCCAGAGGGTGACTAAGTCTTAACCAGCTAGTGCATCATTTTCTAAGTCCAGCCTTTCTGGGTGGTGTGTAGTCTTTCCAGTAAAGTCCAGAAATGGCTTCGTGGTCTAGCAGTCCACGCCTAAATAATATATTTACCCACCATAATACGCTGAGTATACACTGATGGAGCTAAAATAGAATAACCATTGAAAAATCTCCAATTTAGAAAAGGAAAGAAAGAGAAACAACATACAAGGCATCTCTCATACTTCCAGGACATGGATTACAAGGTCTCCCTGCTAAGGCAGTGAAATGAATTCCTTGGTCAACCAATCTCAATGACCCTGATTCTCTTCACTGGAATATTCACTCTTCTACTGCCCTTCCTATTCACAAGTAGAAGGAAACTAGGCAGCTATTTTGCTTCAGCATCCTACTTCCTGCAGGGTTGGTTTCAAACCCTAGGAGTAAACAATCATATGAATTATTTTCTCAGTCAGTGTGCAGTTTTCTTGATAACAAAATATCTCTTAAAACCAGAGTAGGATGCTGGCAAATTTGCATCCGTTCTACTCCCCAGTCAAGTAACTAAAGCTAGAGATCTTGGTAAAGTCAGAGTTCATTAACCTGGTGCTCTCCCTTGGTCTTTATTCTAATAAATTAATGGCTAAGATATCAGCCAAGTGCCTCCAAATTAATGGCTAACATATCAGCCAAGTGTATTCTGTTCTTTGCCACAAGGCTAAATCCTAGTGGGTGACTAAATACAAAGTGAGTGGAAATTAATTTGGTCAGAAAGAGAACAGAGTGTGGGAAGTTTTCACAGAAGACTAGGGGATCTAGTTTCCTCCATTTTCTAATAGCATCCTGAATGTGTTTCCTGCTCCCCACTTAGCCATGGGCAGAAGAACCAGCTAGTGCAACCTCCTACTACGCATGATTATCCAACACTCAGTCATCATGGATTGCTGGTCATCAAAACTGTACCATACTCTTCCCTCTCTTTTTTTAGTCAGGCCAATCCAGACCAAAGGTTAGACCTCTTTTCCTCCAATACTTTATTGCAGGCCGCAAGCATTAGACAACAGATTCCTGCTTCCTAATGTTATTCAACCAAATACCTAGATCCAGAGATGCAATAGGTATCAGTCTAATAAGTGGCTTTGCTCCTCATAGAAAAGACTGTTAACTTTCCAGTTTGAAAGAAAGACACTCCGCCTGCCATCCATTCTGCCTTGACTCAACTGAGTCCACATTTGGGGGTCTTTCAATGGAAAAAATTTCCTCTCTCTACCAATTTTTCTGTTTTTAAGCATGCTGTATTTGCAAGTGTCAGAAAACCAACTCAAACTTGTCTTAGCGAATATAGTGAATTTATTAATTCACATAACTGGAAAGATAAAGAAAGGGATCTGGCTTTAGGCCCAACTGATGACATTAACCAGGAGCCCACACATCCCCTCCAGCTATGCCCTTACTCCCACTCTCATTAGCTTAGCTCTCCTTTCCTTTGTGTTGGCATCATTTTCTGTCTCTCTTGTTGAAGAATAATGAAAACTTTGCATTGTATTTAGGCTTACAGATTGCCAGAAGCACGTTTTTAATGAACCACTGCGTAGGGAGAGATGGTTGAAAGTGATTATCAAAAGCACTGAGCTTTTTTACATGGCTGAGAATAACAGGACCACAGTGATACAGAAAGGAAGAAAAGAAATATAACCTGTGGGTACTTTTACATCTTAAGTGATTAACAACCAAAGCTTTTTGTGAACTGTTAAGAATTCTGACACTATTCTTATTTTATGACAAGGTTTTAAACATTTTAAAACTTAACATAGTCTACAAGATGTTCATATTTTAAAAAAAAAGAAAAAGAAAAATCTCTAGGGCACATCTCAGTGTTCCGTCTTCTGTGGATTTTTTAGGATATTTAGACAGAAACATCAGCAACAGCAAGCACCACTGACAGGGAAAGAATAAAGTGAGATTATGTAATAAAACAGAATTTAGGTAAAAAATGTACAACAGTATAAAGAGATACAAATTGAGCAAATGAGAATGGTTGTCTTTTGTAGACAAATCTATACACAGAGGAGTTGACTTTGCAAAGAGGAGGAACACCTCCTTCTCTGACAGAGGATGAAAAGGGCCAGAGTAAAAACCTTTGAGGAAATGAAAAGCCATCTGAGGTAAACATGTCAATAACTGGGTATGTGAGGACCTGGAACACGCTTCCAATGACTGTCGGAGGAAGGTGAGGACTGAGCACACTGAAGAAACCAGCCAAGAGAAGAAAGAACACATTTGAGGGCACCCCACAATGAACAATAATCACAGTTTTTACATCTTTCAGAGAATACAGCATTATCACAGCAAACACATATAGCTAATGAATCAGTATATTCATGACGTCCTTTTTCCCAGCAAATTTTGCCTGAAAATGAAAACCAAAAATGTTGACAGTGGGATCTACGCAGAATTGAATATTGGCAACATTTTGAAAGCAGCTCTCTTGCCCCTTCTCTGTTTACCCATTTCTGTCCCCCTCTAACCTTAAAAACCTAATTATAGGAATGAGATCACCAAGCAATTGAAACTAACTCCTGACTTAGGGTTTCCTAAATGCACACCATGCCTTGCCTAAACTGCTGATTCTTTTCCTAGATAAAAAGAAGTAAGAATGAAGAAATAAGTAGTTATAGAATGATGAGCTCTCTACTCCCAACAGCAGTCTTAGCAATCCTGCAGAAGATCACGTGGGCAAGGTAAAATCTGAAGAGAGTCAGCCAGTCTGCATGCAGTGGAAAATGATGCAGAACCCAACCTCCTTCCTTGATGATTCACTGAAATTCTTCCCCCCATTTTCTCCTTTAAAAACTGTCATGGCTGAGCAGAATCTTCAGAGTTGGTCTCTGGACACGAGTCCCCCATCTTCCCAGATTGCTGGCTTTTCTGATTAAAGCACCTTTCCTTTCTACTCACACTTGCCTCTCAAATTATTGTCTTTTGAGCAGTGATGAGCTGAACCTGAGTTTGGTAACAATTTCACAAAGAGAAGTAAAAGTACAATTATTTGTGGGAATTTATGTAACCATGAATTCTGTTAGGAAGAAATGCTTCTTTCCCAATCCTAATGCCTCCTTCTACATAGAGTTTCATTAGCAAAACATTCCTAGCCTTCCTCTGTTCAACAGCTTCTCCTCATAGAGAGAGGAATAAATTAGTATAATTCTCTTCCAGATCCTTTCTCTTTCTTTATTTGGGGACAAGATTATCTGCCTCTATGGAGTGCTTGCTTTCTCCCTGGATCTTGCATGCCATGAGACTTACTAAGGCATGATTTCCCCCCTGGAAAAGTGGAGGAGGGAAGAAAGGGAGGTTCTGAAGTTTGTGAGGATAGCAGTGTCAGTTCAAGAAAGTGTTAAGATTTGGTGCACTGCAATACCACTGATGAATATAGATGCAAAAGTCCTCAACAAAGTACTAGCAAACCAAATGCAACAATATATTAAAAGGATCATACACCATGATCAAGTGGCATTTATCCCAGGGATGCAAGAATTTTTCAATATCCTCAAATTAAACAATGTGATACACCACATTAAGAAACTGAAGAATAAAAACCATTATGATCATCTCAATATATGCAGAAAAATCTTTTGATAAATTTCAACATTCACGTGTGATAAAAACTTTTCATAAGTGGGCATAGAGGGAGCATACCTCAATATAATAAAGGCCATATATGACAAACCCACAGCTAACATCATACTCAATGGTGAAAAGCTGAAAGCATTTCCTCTAAGATCAGGAACAAGAAAAAGATGCCCACTCTCACGGCTTCTATTCAACATAGTTTTGGAAGTCCTAGCCACAGCAATCATAGAAGAAAAAGAAATAAAAGGAATCCACATTGGAAAAGAAGTAAAACTGTCACTGTTTGCAGATGACATGATGCTATACATAGAAAATCCTAAAGATGCCATCAGAAAACTACTAGAGCTCATCAATGAATTCAGTAACATTGCTGGATACAAAATTAATATACAGAAATCTGTTGCATTTCTATAACTAAGAAAAAATATCAGAAAGAGAAATTAAGAAAACAATCCCATTTACCATCACATCAAAAAGAATAAAATACCTAGAAATAAACCTACTTAAGGAGGCAAAAGATCTGTACTCTGAAAACTATAAGACACTGATGAAGAAACTGAAGACAACACAAACAGATGGAAAGATATACCATGTTCTTGAATTGGAAGAATCAATAGTGCTAAAATGACCATATGACCCAAAGCAATCTACAGATTCAATGCCATCCCTTATCAAATTACCAATGGCATTTTTCACAGAACTGGAACCAAAAATCTTAAAGTTTGTATGGAAACACAAAAGACCCCGAATAGACAAAACAATCTCGAGAAAGAAGAATGGAGCTACAGGATTCAGGCACCGTGACTTCAGACTACAAAGCTACAGTACTCAAAAAAGTATGGTACTTACACAAAAACAGACACATAGATCAATGGAACAGGATAGAAATCCCAGAAGTAAACCACATACTTATGGTCAATTAATATATGATAAAGGAGGCAAGAATATACAATGGAGAATAGAAGTCTCTTCAATAAGTGGTCCTGAGAAAATTGGACAGCTACATGTAAAATAATGAAATTAGAACATTTTCTAAAATCACATACAAAAATAAACTCAAAACAAATTAAAGACCTAAATGTAAGAGCAGATACTATAAAACTCCTAGAGGAAAACACAGGCAGAACATGCTTTGACGTAAATCAAAGCAATATTTTTTTGAATCTGCCTTCCAGAGTAATGGAAATAAGAACAAAAATAAACAAATGGAACCTAATTAAACTTAAAAGCTTTTGCACAGCAAAGGAAACCATAAACAAAACAAAAAGACAACTTACAGATTGGGAGAAAGTATTTGCAGACAATGCAACCAACAATAGGTTAATTTCCAAAATAAACAAACAGCTTAATATCAGAAAAACAAACAACCTAAACAAAAAATGGGCAGAAGACCCAAACAGACATTTCTCCAAAGAAGACATACAGATGGCCAATAGGCACATGAAAAGATATCAAAACCATAATGAGGTATCACCTCACACCAGTCAGAATGGCCATCATTAAAACGTCTACAAATATGCCGGAGAAGGTGTGGAGAAACAGCAACCCTCCTTCACTGTTTCTGGGAACATAACTTGGTGCAGCCACTCTGGAGAACAGTATGGAGGTTCTTTAAAAAACTAAAAATAGAGTTACCATATGATCCAGCAATCCCAGTCCTGGGTATACATCTGGAGAAAACTCTAATTTGAAAGGATACATGCACCCCAATGTTCATAGCATCATTATTTACAATAGCCAAGACATAGAAACAAACTAAATGTCCATCAACAGATGAGTGGATAAAGAAGATGTGGTACACATATACAATGGAATACTACTCAGCCATAAATAAGAATGAAATAATGCCATGTGCAGCAACATGGATGAACCTAGACATTACCACACTAAGTAAATCAGAGAAAGACAAATACTATATGATATCACTCATATGTGGAATCTAAAACAATGATGTAAATGAACTTATTTACAAAACAAAAATAGACTCACAGACACAGAAAAGAAACATGGTTACCAAAGGAGATGGGTGGGGAGATAAGTTAGGAGTTTGCGATCCATAGATACATACTACTATATATAAAATAGATAAACAACAAGGACCTATTATATATCACAGGGAACTATATTCAATATCTTGTAATGAAAAATAATCCAAAAAAGTATATACTAGTTTGGCTAAAATGTTCGTTCATTTTTTTCCGTAAGATGGCTCTAGGAGCACTTAGTTGTCTATAACTTCATTCAAAACAATTTTGCTAGATTGTATTATGACAGCTGTCATATCAGCATGCATTTAAAAAAATTATCAAAATTGGTGAATTTTTGTGTAGACATTTTAATATTGAAGATGGAAGAAAAAAACCAACATATTCAGCATTTTATGCTTTATTATTTCAAAAAAGGTAAAAACGCAACTGAAATGCAAAAAAAGATTTGCACAGTGTATGGAGAAGGTACTTCGACTGATTGAACATGTCAAAAGTGGTTTGCAAAGTTTCGTGCTAGAGATTTCTTGCTGGATGAGGCTCCACGGTCAGGCAGACCAGTTGAAGTTGATAGCGATCAAATTGAGACATTCATTGAGAACAATCAACATTATACCATGTGGGAGATGGACAACATACTCAAAAATATCCAAATCAAGCGCTGAAAATCGTTTGCATGAGCTTGGTTATGTTCATCGCTTTGACGTTTGGGTTCCACATAAGTTAAGCGAAAAAAACCTTCTTGACCGTTTTCCGCATGCAATTCTCTCTCTAAACGTAATGAAAACATTCTGTTTTTAAAACAAATTGTGACAGGTGATAAAAAGTGGATACTGTACAACAATGTGGAATGGAAGAGATCGTGGAGCAAGTGAAATGAAACACCACCAACCACACCAAAGCCTGGTGTTCATCCAAAGAAAGTGATGCTGTGTGTATGGTGGGATTGGAAGGGAGTCCTCTATTATGAGCTCCTTCTGGAAAATAAGACGACTAATTCCAACAAGCACTGCTCCCAGTTAGACCAACTGAAAGCAGCTCTTGTCGAAAGGTGTCCGGAATTAGTCAAGAGAAAACGCGTACTCTTCCATCAGGATAATGCAAGACAGCGTGTTTCTTTGATGACCAGGCAAAAACTGTTACAGCCTGGCTGGGAAGTTCTGATTCCTCCGCCAGTATTCACCAGACATTGCACCTTCGGATTTCCATTTATTTCAGTCTTTACAAAATTCTCTTAATGGAAAAAATGTCAATTCCCTGGAAAACTGTAAAAGGCACCTGGAACAGTTTTTTATCAAAAAGATAAAAAGTTTTGGGAATTTGAAATTATGAAGTTGCCTGAAAAATGAAACAAAAGGGTGAATACGTTGTTCAATAAAGTTCTTGGTGAGAATGAAAAATGTGTCTTTTACTTAAAAAACCGAAGTCACTTTTTGGCCAACCCAATATATGTATGTATAACTGAATCACTTTGCTATACACCTGAAACTAACATAACATTGTAAATTAACTATACTTCAATAAAAAATAGTTATAAAAATAAAAACATAAAAAGATTTGGTGCACTGAAAATGGAAATTAGAAGATGGATATTTAGGGAGCAAAATAATGAGACTAGGGCATCTGGCAGAGCCTTGATCAAAAGGCTTAAAGTGGTGGAGACATTGTATTAACTCAGAGTATAAGTGAAGCTTGCAGAGGCCTGTATCTCTGCCATGTGGCTGTATTTTTATGGTTATGAGTTTAACAGCTGTGCCTTAATTGAATAACCAGCTCTAACAGAAGATCACATGTTCCCAAGTCTACTAGTCCTTGTATATATCTAGCCCATCCTTCAGCTATGAGTATGAACCTCAGAAAACACCTGCAGTCCTCTACTACAAAGTCTGGGATCATCTGAGTTGAGCATGATGCTTCAGCAAAAACACAGGCCTTACATTTAGAGCTGATTTAGTTTGACCTTGACCTTCATAGGGACAATGTGATATTGTGATTTATAATAAGAAATATATAGTTCATCTCTGTCTCAGTTTCTGGCATAGAGCTTTTAAAACCCTTGGAATTTCCTAAATGATGAGAGATAAAGGTGTCTTTTATTATGTTAATGAGGCAACTTAATCATACCTAGGTAATAAAGCTCCATAAAAATTCAAAAGTGATATGTATTTAAGTTTCTCCATGTCTTTTCATGGCTTGGAAGCTCATTTATTTTTAGCACTAAATAATATTCCACTGTCTGAATGTACCACAGTTTATTTATTGATTCACCTACTGAAGAACATCGTGGTTGCTTCTAAGTTTTGGCAATTATAAATTAAGCTGCTACAAACATCCACATGCAGGTTTTTGTGTTTATAATTTATATACAACACTTTTAATTACATATATTTTTAAATTTATAATATATATAAATTAACAAGCTGGAAATGTAAAGAATCTAGAATAGACAATTTTTAAAAAGAACAAAGTTGAAGACACACTAACTGATTTCACAATTTACTTGAAAGGTATAGTAATTAAGACAGTACAGAATTGATATAAAGGTGGACAGATCAATAGAGCAGAATAAAGAATCCAGAAATAAATCCACACATATAAGATTAATTGATTTTTCAATAGAAGTACTAAGGTAATTCAATGGAGAAAGAACAGTCTTTTCAAAAAACGGTTCTAGAGCAACGGGAAATCCACGTGATGGGGAAAGGAAACAACCTTTACCTTACAACACACACACACAAATAACTTGCTATGTGTGACAGACCTACATTTAAGTGCAAAACTGTAAAACTTCAGGAAGACAACCTTTGTGACTTTAGGAAAAGCACAGTCACTGAAAGAATAAAAAAGATAAACCAGACCATAAAGATTTATATATCTTGCTCTTCAAAAGACATCATTAAGAAAACAAAAAGATAGTCCACAGAAAAGCAAAGTATTTGCAAAGCATATTTATGATAAAAGACTTGTGTCCAGAATGTATAATAAACTCTACAATTCAACCATCACCATTGGATGACAGACAATCCAATAAAAATGTACAAAAATATTTGAATAGACACTCACCTAAGAAGATACACAAATGGTAAGTATGTAGGTGAAGAGAACTTCAACACTGTTGAGTTCAACACTATTCATAATGGAATTGACAGCTCAAACCACAGTGTGATACCTTCACATAAGTATTACAACACTAAAAAAGAAATGACTTTCAACCCCAGGTATTCATGAGGATGTAGGGAAACTGGACTCTTTATAATTGCTGGTAAGAATGTAAAATGTTACAGCTACTTTGGAAAAAGAGTTCTTTAATTTCTTAAAAAGAAAGACCCAAGAATTCTACTCTGGTGGATTAGGAAAACACATCCATGCAAAGATTTGTACTTAAATATTCAGAGCAGTGTTACTTATACAGCTTAAAACTGGACACAATCCAAATGTCCATCAACTTGTAAATGGATAAACTAAATGTGGTCTCTATGTTCATATGATGGAATCCTACTCAAGAATAAAAAGGAATGAACTAATGATACATGTAAAAATATAAATAAACCTCAAAAGCATTATGCTAAATGAAAGAGATTACAAAAAAAGGGAAATTCCAAAGTTGTTTTTTTTTTACTATTATCTTTTTAAAAAATTCTCTTTCATCATTCATGTTTGTTTAGAACATTACAGTAGGCATGAAGGGAAAAATAACTGCATTTTAAAATGCAATCTGTCCAAAGTATATTATAATATATGAAACCATGCCATTATCTCTTAGGGGAAAAAAGCATTCAAAAATTAATTTGATATTAAGTTTAAAGATTAAGACCAACGTCCAAGTAAGCCATGTATAAGGTTAAGTGCAAGTCATGTTTTCATTCCAATGAGTTTACAGAAATGTGGGCATGCCATGTATGATTTGAAATAGTCAAATCCTCGAAGGTTTCTGCACTGGGATTTAAATAAAAACTAAAATGTCAGCATAGTTTCAGTGGCTTTCAATTTCCTGTTTGATCTAAGAAATGTATGGATGGTCTTTGCCATGAGCACTTCCATGATGGCAATGGCCTTCTTCAGGGCTCTCTCCCCGGCCTTTACCATAGCGGGTGGTAAAGAAATGTATCTAGTGACAATAATAGCTACCACTGAATATCTAAGCTTTGCAAGAAGACAGCAGTATTTCAATGCCACTCTCTGATAGGGTGACGATATATGTTGTTTTCTTATCACCACTACCCCCCATATATGATCAATTTTCCCCAGGCAGATTCAAATTTAATGGGTTTATAGGAGGTTTCTGCTAGTATCGTATTCTGTTGTCGTTACTTCTCAGTATCTGAGCTCACAAACCTTTGATGAAGCTGATACCTAGAAGATCTTTTTTTTTTTTTTTCGCGGCATGTGGGATCCTCCCGGACCGGGGCACGAACCCGTGTCCCCTGCATTGGCAGGCGGACTCTCAACCACTGCGCCACCAGGGAAGCCGTAGAAGATCTTAGTCCCTCCCTCCCTTCACCACCACTGCATCTCTGCTACGGCCACTGGAAAAACTAAGTACTAGGTTATAGGAATGTCATTTTGATTGGGAATTTTCTCAAGTGACTGGAGATCATTTTGTTTCCTCAGTTTGTTGCCTGATGAGGGGTGGGTAGGTTAGTATTTGATCATTTTGTATGTCTTTCTAACTCTTTGGATGCTCTTAGAAATGAAACACATACGAGATTTCACACTGATCTTCACGCTGAGGTCCTGAAAGAATTGTGGCTATGTCCGTGAAGACAGCCCATGTGCAGAGTTGCTAAATGACTCCACAGCTCCACCTAGGTAACCATAACACCTTTAGTGTACTGCAAATGAGACATTCAAAATGTTTTATTTCACTGGGCTCACAAAGGGAAAAATAATTTAACTTTTAAACTTTACCTTAGATTTTGATGCCGAGAGACTTTAAAATTGGCAGAGTAGAATTTTTAGGTTTATATTTTTTAGGGATTTTGATAATGGGAGATGATTTATGTTCAAATTTGGGATGTGTTTATGATAACTTCTTATTGGTGAATCTTAATATTGTCATTTGATCCCTTTGCAGAATTTGATAGGCTGTACTGGGCAATATGTTTAGACATAGCTACTGATAGGAAATAGAACAGGAGGTACATTTCTGGACTTGAATACTGAATTTCAATTACTGTACTGTTTTTACACATTTCAGATCTTTGGGGCAAAATTTAAACATAAACTAGCGGTCACAGGGGAAACTATGAAGGAATAGTAATTGACATTGGGAACGTGGCCTCATGAAGGTAACAGGAATTTTCCAAGAGGTGGATTAAGAAAAAAATCTAAGAATTAAAGGAAGAATCAGGGACAGAGGCCTGCAACTAATTTTGTTTCTGGTTTCTGTTTTGATTTGATTTGGTTTTTTGGCAGAAGTTTGAAGAGGTATTTCAATTTAGGAGAATATTATTAGATTACAACTTGGAAAGAAATATAAGAAACAAGGGGTATCTGTGTCCCACTTTTTAACCAGGGGGCCATTTTCTCTTGAGACAAAAAGGGTCAGCAAGGTATAAGAAAAGCATTTTCAAAAATTGTAAATATTTCTAGGAAACATCAAATTGAACAAAGTTCATAAGTATTTTTTTTTAAACTTCAGGCCAGCTCAGATTCTTTAATGAAATGTGAATTTCCAAAGAAGGCCATGATGTTGCATTACTTTTCTGAATGTCTATCGACATCATTCAGCATATATGTGCCCCATTAACAGGTTTAGGACATGTTGTTGAGCTGGGATAGGAAGAGGAAGGACCTGGATATTGTTTCATAAACACAGATTTTAATATATGTGACAGACAACAAGAATTAAGAGTCGGAGGTCATATCAGAGTACAAAATTTCACAGTTCATTGTTATGCAACTATACTAACTGCTAAAGAACAAAGTATCGATTCACCTACTAAAGCTGGAAAGGCTGACTGTATTCAAGGGAATTATCACGATAGGCAGAGGGACCGCTGCAGTGGGGTTTTGCAGGAGCCGGGAGAGATCAGCCTCAATTCTGAATACAACGAGGAAAATTGGGAATTATAGCCAAGAAACAAGATGAAGTAGTTGGGCGATGAAAAATTACCAAGAGGAAACACCAGGGTAAGGGGGGGGATCGTGGCTAAACTGACTTAGCAGGATTCTCGCTAGAACTGAGCTCTACAAGGAAGGACACAGGAGCCCAAGGTCAGGCCTAGCCCAAAAGAGAGCTCAGTGGAGCCTAACCAAATTTCGGTCAAGGAATGAATCTTTGTCATTAAACAAGCCTAGTGTGGTCCAGTACAAAATCAAATGTCTCAGTTTTGGGAGCCTCTGACCTCACATGTTCAATCTTTAACATAATTACTCAAAATTTTACTACCTCTCATTTCATACCTGCTCATACAGAATTTGTTTTTTTCCTTATGGATTTTTCTCCCCTTAAAAGGCCTTTCTCCAAGGAATGTCACACAGCTATTGATATAGCAGTCCAGGTGACGGCTTCCTGTATGTGGCTAGGGAACAGGCACCTCCCAGATAATGGGTCTGCATTTGAGACCAGCAACTGTATTTGCGTCTGGGAGCAGTAGATTGGGGAGAAAGGAACTATTCTCAGATGGCAATACAGGTACCTGTGAGAAAAGGTTGTGGACTGAAACTGTCAAAAGCTGGCTTCCCAAATATCACCAACAACTTGTTGAAAAAACAAATCTGGGTTACTGCTCACTGCGGTAAAGGAGAGCGAAGCATTGGCAGTGTACCAGAAGGGAGACGGCAAGGTCAGAAGTTATTGGGAATTGGAAATTTGATTTAAGGCAGTTCTTTCAAAGAGGGGCTTTGATTAGGATTAGATAAGAATCAAGATACAAGAGTTCAGGATTGGTGAAGGCAGTCAAAGAACTTAGGGCTCAAACTCAAATTGCAGTTTTGAAGTAGCCTGTCTTTTATCTTCAGGGACAACAAAATGGAAGTAATCTTGCAGAAAAGTGACCTTTGATGCTTTGATGTCTATTAACACTTTCCACTGAGCAGTAGATGAGTATTTTGAGAAGCAAATATAAGGAACAATCAAAGTATTTGTCTGGGAAGAAGGGTCCCTGAAAAGCAAAGTGATACTAAAGACAGCAACATGGCAAAGCCACGTCCTCATACACAGAAAGGCGTATTTTCTGTCCTCAGTGTCCGGATTGAGTTTGGAGATAATCTTGGTTCTCAGATTGTGAACTACTGCACGGAACTGTGCGCAAGTAATTGTGCTGTTAACTAAAGAGACTCTATGTCCTTTCGAGCTTCAGAAGCTGTGCTGCATGGCAGCCGGGTTGGAGCTTCTCTGTGACAGGCTCAGAAGCCTGGACAGACAGCAGTGAGGCCAGCACACAGGTGGCCTTGGTGACCCTGGCCAGAAGGAGTGACCCAGGAGAAAATGTTGTCTCAGGTTGGGGTTCAGAGCACACAGGTGGAGTCTGACGAACCTAAATATAAATCTTCTCTAGAAATCCCTTTAGTACATTTGTGATTTGGGTTAACTATTTAATTTCTGAGCTTCTGTTTCCATTTTGATAACTGAGAAAATATATGTAAGACATTAGCATACAATAGAACCCAACAAATAGTTTTCTCCTAAATCTACTATGGAGAAAATTCCCTAAAACATGATATAATAGGAGAACTTATTTAATGGCAAAAGATATATTAAAATGAGATAGAGAGTTCTACTGAGTAATCAACAAGAGTATTGTTTCCACTGTAAAAGTAACTATCTACCTATTTAAAACACAGGCATTTTGTTTTATAAAATTAATTTGCAATAAATGGGGAATTGTTGCTCAGTGGGTACAAAGTTTCAGTTATGCAGGAGAAATAAGTTCTAGAAATCTGCTGTATAACACATTATCTATAGTTAATAACACGCCATTGTGCACTTAAGAATATGTTAAGAGTATAGAGCTCGTGTTAAGTGTTCTTGTCACAAAAGCAAAACCAAACAACAACAAAAACCACAAAAGGACACAAGGAAATTTTTGAAGGTGATGACTATGTGTAGTACCTTGATCATGGTAACAATATCACAGGTGTGTGCACATGTCCAAACTCATCAAAAAGCATACCTTAAGCATGTACAATTTAAAAATTATAGATCAATGATACTCAATAAAGCTTAAAAAGCATTCTCCCTGACTTTCTAATTTTCGTTAAAATCAGTTATTTAAATTTACAGCTATCTCAAAAGTATTATATTTTCACTTCATATAACCAAGTACCTGTTGAATATTTACTTAAAAGACAGCCTTAATGATATTAAAGTTAATTTCACTTGCTTACAATTTTAACTAGAAAAAAAAAACTTCCTTGTTATTTTTAATCCAGATATATTTGGTGTGAAGATGTAATTGCAATTTTAAATTAACTTGTACCTTCAGGAACAACATAATGAAAGCAATTTTGCAGAAAACTGACCTTTTCTCTGTATTCTTCAGCAAGATGTGCCCCACCAGAAATGAATCAATACTCTGGAATCTATTTTAGGGGGAAAAAGATATTATATTCATAACAATGTCATAGCATTTCTCTTAATTCTACATCTAATTTTAATTCAATTGTTTAATCTATTTTTAAAATTATAATAAAAAATAATCATCAAATATTTGAGCAATACTTTTTTTTTCCTAAGCAGAGGGTTAAATTAATCTTTTAACCAAGGCTTGAGTGGAAGCATATTCCTGTGACCCTTAGTAATAGTCTAAATATGTTTGTTGCTTTGGAAGTGATTTTTGAAGTACCTCCCTTGATTCTACAATTCTGTCCTCCTTAGTGCAATATCAGGGCTGATTAGAACTTAGCAGGATGACGATGCTGTGAGTAAAGATTTGGTATTTGGGTGGTCAGAATAAATAGATACCTGAACAAGACATAAGCTCTTTCTGTCCTTCTCTTCATCAGGGTGCCTGTCTGCTCAGCCAACTGCTAATTTCTGATTAATCATGTTATGGGGTATTTCAGTTCATACTCTCATACTGAACAGCAGGAAGTTTAATTGGGTCACTAATATCATGCTCAGGTTTTTGTATGGTCTTTCAACACCTTCCAAATCACAGGCCTACACTATAGTCACAAGCCTATAATGATCACCTGTTAGATTTGGGGATATTTATTATCTTTACTCAGATCGTCTGTCACTGGGCTCCCCCCACTAGGTTAGCCCTCTTGGCCTTGTTAAGAACCTGAATCATGCTTAAACTTACGAATATTAGTACTGCCTAGCTGAGTTTGGTGGGACCAGCTCGTGCAGTTCTGTTGTTTGACCCCAGCAGCTGCCTCGTGCCCCACTGAGGTCACCATGTGGTCCTAGTTTTCTTCTTGTTCCACAGCTGATATCCCAACATGCTCCAAAAGGCACTTGCATACAAGCACCCACTGCAGAATTTATTAAATTAAACCGACAAGGGAGTTAAGGAGCTAAACCTGTCCACTATGACAGTTTTCCCAATTTATTTCTACCCATTTAAATTTTTCCCTATAGTGAAAATAAGCTCTGTGAAATGAATCACCTAACCTAGGTGATGTTGATCCCAGAGCTTTAATGTAGGTATAACTCCTATCCAACATTGGGACTCCAGAGGACAAATGAATTCCACTTCACTGGAAATCTGATATGAATGTCAATATAATTTAAGATCATTTAACATTTCAGCAAATATACCCTTCCTCACAAAACAATATGGAGTCCTAGGATGAAGTATCACCCACCGAATAAATAGTACTAGAGGACTGTAAAAATATGTATGGAATAAAAGGAGACTGGGTGATTCTATTTAGAGACTTAAAAAAATATTTCCACAAAATTTCACATAAAATGCACTTACTATTTATTAAGGAATTTTTTTCAAAAAAAAACATGAACAAGAGACTGTCATGAATGTTTTGTCACCTAGAAATATTCTGTCCATCTTGTTCAAATGAATTTTGTTAATGGGTTTACTACAGGGGTTAAAAGCATGGACCCTGGAGCCAGAATCCTGGGGTTCAAATCCAAGTTCCACCCCCCAGCAGCTGTGCAAATTTTTTTTTCCGTACCTTAGTCTCACCTATGAAATGGTGATAACAATAGTAATGATCTCAAAGGACTCTTATAAAGTTGAGTTAAATATGGAAAGTGCTTAGAACAGCTTCTGGGTCATAAAAATTACCATGTAAGTGTGAACTATGATTATTATTATCAGAAACAGCTGTAATATTATCATTACTTTTAAAATAGTGCTTTAAAATGAGAAAACCAGGAATAAAAATATAGAAATGTTTTCCTGGTTAAATAAAAAGCAATGACAGTAAAACAAGAAAAAAATTTTTTAAAGCTAGAGTAATATGAAGGACAACTTTTTGATTTCTCTGCCTTTAGCCATTCATTAAGATATTAAGCAGAATTTACAATTCTTAAATGCTACATGTGAGTGACCTCATGAACAAAGGAAAAGAAAACGTTCACTACGCAATACAAGATGTTTTGCATTTGGCAACAGAAGTGCCATGTCAAGAAACTAAATAAGGAAGCAGTGGATTTTGGAAGCAAGCTGGCTCCTTCTATGCATCACCTAAAGTGCTGCAGCAATGAGCACAGTGATAAATGCTCAATCATATGGCATTCCATCAACATAACATGCCACTAAAATTAAAAGTATGGATCATTTTCCAGATAAAACACACAATTCTGGAAAAAGGAAAAATTAAGGTAATGCTTTGGCAAAAGATTGTAAAATGGGCTTTCTGTATTCAGTGTTCATCTCTGCTCACAACAGAAATTGCCATGAATTTCTTTAGCACAATCCTCTACTTGATGTAACACCTATCCTATTGCTTAAAATATACTAATTACAGATGACAGTCATTTGACACACTGTCAACACAACGTTTAGTTTGTGCAAAGATTTAAACACTTCCCTCCAAACCTGTGTATGTGTCATGTGTGTGTGTGCACACTCGCAGGTGCACGAATTTAATAGCTCATGATACTTTTAAGTTAATTTTGTTTTCCATAGTAGAGCTTTTACGGCTTTGGTAATGACATTTTACAACATACTTAAAAGAAATCAGACATAATTTTTGACATGCATTGATTTTTATCAATTACATAATTACTAGTAAACCAAATATTTGAACTGTAGTTGAAACCTAAAATGGTGGCATCTTAAATTTATGTCCATAGATAGTCATTTCAGAACTAGAAGATAAAGTGTATTTTCTAAAGAACATATTGTTGTAATTATCTAGAAAAATCATATGCCAAAAGTCTAACATTCATTTCTAAAAAAGGGTATCCCTACACAGTAGGTCCATGGTTACAGGCTTGAATCCCATGATACGAGTCACATAAAAATGAATGTGTTTTTCTATTGGATGGAACTGATAGCAGACAAAAGTCACATTATTTTTCCTGTTTTGTCTTTGATATAAAATGAAACAAGTTAAATGACTTCGGTGAACTAGTGTTGAGTAGGCAAGAAAAGGATTTCTAGGCATTTAGGAAATCCTGTCTGCACTTGGAGGTGGAGTGAACTGTCTGTCATCATCTCTGATCCAGGTGGAACTGACAATGGTGGCTCAGAGAGTTTCTAAACACAACTTGGGCTAGTGTGCCACAGCTAACCGGGAGGGAGTGCGGGAAAAACTCTGGACCTGCCTAAGAGGCAAAAGACCATTGATTCAGGGTGCAAGAGGAGAGGGGATTCCTTCCCTGTCTGCCCAGAGAAAGCAGAGCACTGCCTAAATGAGCTCCAGAGATGGGCACGAGCCACGGCTATCAGCTCAGATCCCAGAGACGGGCATGAAACGCTAATGCTGCTGCTGCAGCCACCAAGAATCCTGTGTGCAAGCACAGGTCACTATCCACACCTCTCCCCGAGGAACCTGTGCAGCCCACCACTTCCAGGGTCCCATGATCCAGGGCCAAGTTCCCGGAAAACACAGTGTGCCTCAGGCTGTTGTAACATCATGTCGGTCCCTGCCGCCACAGGCTCTCCCCACATTCCAATTATAACTACCATACGCCTCCCTGCCCCTGGCATGACAGAGCCAGAGCCCCCTAGTCAGCCGCTGCTTTAAGCCCCTCCTGTCTGGACGGGAACAGAAGCCTGAGGGCAACCTACACGCAGACGTGGGGCCAAAACCAAAGCTGAGCCCTGGAAGCTGTGCGAACAAAGAAGAGAAAGCTCTCCCAGCAGCCTCAGGGGCAGCAGATTAAATCTCCAAAATCAACTTGACATACCCTGCATCTGTGGAATACCTGAATAGACAAGGAATCATCCCCAAATTGAGCTAAGACTTTGGGAGCAACTGTAGACTTGAGGTTTGCTGTCTGCGACTGACTCGTTTCTGATTTTTATGTTTATCTTAGTATAGTTTTTAGCGCTTCTTATCACTGGTGGATTATTTTATTGGTTTGGTTGCTCTCTCCTTTCTTTAATACTTTAAAATTTTTAAATTATAATACTTTTTAATTTTAATAATTTTATTATTATTTTTTATTTTTTTTCTCCCTTTTCTTCTGAGCTGTGTGGCTGACAGGCTCTTGGTGTTCCGGCCTGGTGTCAGGCCTGGGTCTCTGAGATGGGAGAGCCGAGTTCAGGACATTGGACCACCAGACACCTCCTGGCCCCACGTAATATCAAACAGCAAGAGCTCTACCAGAGATCTCCGTCTCAATGCTAAGACCCAGATACACCCAATGGTCAGCAAGCTCCAGGGCTAGATGTCCCATGCCAAACAACTAGCAAGACAGTAACACAACCTCACCCATTAGCAGAGAGGCTGCCTAAAATCATACTAAGTTCACAGACACCCCAAAACACACCACCAGACGCAGCCTTGCCCACAAGAAAGACAAGATCCAGCCCCACCCAACAGAACACAGGCACCAGTCCCCTCCACCAGGAAGCCTACACAAGCCACTGAACCAACCTTACCCACTGGGGGCATTCACCAAACACAAAAGGAACTACGAACCTGAAGCCTGCGTAAAGGAGACCCCAAACACAGTAAGTTAATCAAAATGAGAAGACATACATAGCAGATTAAGGAGCAAGGTAAAAACTCACCAGACCAAACAAATGAAGAGGGAAAAGGCAGTCTATCTGAAAAAGAATTCAGAGTAATGATAGTAAAGATGATCCAAAATCTTGGAAATATAATGGAGAAAATACAAGACATGTTTAACAAGAACCTAGAAGAAATGAAGAGCAAACAAACAATGAAGAACAACACAATAAATGAAATTAAAAATTCTCTAGAAGGAATCAATAGCAGAATAACTGAGGCAGAAGAACGGATAAGTGACCTGGAAGATAAAATAGTGGAAATAACTACCACAGAGCAGAATAAAGAAAAAAGAATGAAAAGAATTGAAGACAGTCTCAGAGACCTCTGGGACAACATTAAACACACCAACATTCAAATTATAGAGGTCCCAAAAGAAGAAGAGAAAAAGAAAAGGTCTGAGAAAATATTTGAAGAGATTATAGCTGAAAACTTCCTTAACATGGGAAAGGAAACAGTCAATCAGGTCCAGGAAGCACAGAGAGTCCCATACAGGATAAATCCAAAGAGAAATATGCCAAGGCACACATTAAATAAATTATCAAATATTAAATACAAAGATGCTAACACATATATATGGAATCTAAAAAAAAACTGGTACTGATGAGCCTAGATGCAGGGAATGAATAAAGAGATAGATATAGAAAATGGACTTGAGGACATGGGGTGGGAGGGCGAAGTTGGGCCGAAGGGAGAGTAGCATTGGCATACATACACTACCAAATGTAAAATACTTCGCTGGTGGGAAGCAGCTGCATAGCACAGGGAGATCAGCTCAGTGCTTTACGATGACCTAGAGGGATGGGATAGGGAGGCTGGAAGGGAGGCTCAAGAGGGAGGGGATACAGGGACACGTGTATGCATATGGCTGATTTGCTTTGTTGTGCAACAGAAACTAACACAGTATTATGAAGTAAATATACTCCAATAAAGATCTATTAAAAAAAGTAAATCCAAAGAAAAAATATTAAAAGCAGCAAGGGAAAAGCATCAAATAACACACAAGGGAATCCCAATAAGGTTAACAGCTGATCTTTCAGCAGAAACTCTGCAAGCCAGAAGGGAGTGGCAGGACATATTTAAAGCAATGAAAGGTAAAAACCTACAACCAACATTACTCTACCCAGCAAGGATCTCACTCAGATTCAATGGAGAAATTAAAACCTTTACAAATGAGCAAAAGTTAAGAGAATTCAGCACTACCAAAACAAATTTACAACAAATGCTAAAGAAACTTCTCTAGGCAGGAAACAAAAGAGAAGGAAAAGACCTACAATAACAAACCCAAAACAATTAAGAAAATGGTAATAGGAACATACATATCAATAATTACCTTAAAAGTAAATGGATTAAATACTCCAACCAAAAGACATGGACTGGCTGAATGATACCAAAACAAGACCCATATATATGATATCTACAAGAGACCCATTTCAGACATAGGGACATATGCAGACTGAAAGTGAGGGCATGGAAAAAGATATTCCATGCAAATGGGTATCAAAAGAAAGCTGGAGTACCAATTCTCGTATCAGACAAAATAGACTGTAAAATAAAGACTATTGCAAGAGACAAAGAAGGATACTACATAATGATCAAGGAATCAATCCAAGAAAAAGATGTAACAATTGTAAATATTTATGTACCCAACATAGCAACACCTCAATACATAAGGCAAATGGTTACAGCCATAAAAGGGGAAATCGACAGTAACACAATAATAGTAGGGGACTTTAACACCTCACTTTCACCAATGGACAGATCATCCAAAATGAAAACAAGGAAACACAAGCTTTAAGTGACACATTAAACAAGATGGACTTAACTGATATTTATAGGACATTCCACCCAAATACAACAGAGTACATTTTCTTCTCAAATGCTCAAGGAACATTCTCCAGGATAGATCGTATCTTGGGTCACAAATCAAGCCTTGGTACATTTAAGAAAATTGAAATCATTTCAAGTATCTTTTCTGACCACAACAGTATGAGACCAGATATCAATTACAGGAAAAAAAAACTGTAAAAAATACAAAGACATGGAGGATAAACAATATGCTACTAAAGAACCAAGAGATCACTGAAGAAATCAAAAAATACCTAGAGACAAATGACAATGAAAACACAATGATCCCAAACCTATGGGATGCAGCAAAAGCAGTTCTAAGAGGGAAGTTTATAGCAATACAATCCTAGCTCAAGAAAGAAGAAAAATCTCAAACAACCTAACCCTACACCTAAATCAATTAAAGAAGAACAAAAAAAAACCCCCAAAGTTAGCAGAAGGGAATAAATCATAAAGATGAAGCAGAAATAAATGAAAAAGAAATGAAGAAAACAATAGGAAAGATCAATAAAACTAAAAGCTGGTTCTTAGAGAAGACAAATAAAATTGATAAAGCATTAGCCAGACTCATCAAGAAAAAGGGAGAAAACTCAAATCAACAGAATTAGAAATGAAAAAGAAGTAAAAACTGACACTGAAGAAATACAATCATGAGAGATTACTATAAGCAACTAAATGTCAATAAAATGGACAACCTGGAAGAAATGGACAAATTCTCAGAAAAGCACAAGCTTCCAAGACTGAACCAGGAAGAGATAGAAAATAAAAACATACCAATCACAAGCACTGAAATTGAAACTGTGATTAAAATTTTCCAGCAAACAAAAGCCCAGGACCAGATGGCTTCACAGGTGAATTCTATCAAATATTTAGAGAAGAGCTAACACCTATCCTTCTCAAACTCTTCCAAAATATAGCAGAGGAAGGAACACTCCCAAACTCATTCTATGAGGCCACCATCACCCTCATACCAAAACTAGACAAAGATGTTACAAAAAAAGAAAACTACAGGCCAATATCACTGATGAACACAGGTGCAAAAATCCTCAACAAAAAACTAATAAACAGAATCCAACAGCACATTAAAAGGATCATACACAATGATCAAGTAGGGTTTATCCCAGGAATGCAAGGATTCTTCAATATACGCAAATCAATCAATGTGATACACCATATTAACAAACTGAAGGATAAAAACCACAAGATAATCTCAATAGATGCAGAAAAAGCTTTTGACAAAATTCAACACCCATTTATGATAAAAACCCAGCAGAAAGTAGGCATAAGGGGAACTTACCTCAACATAATAAAGGCTGTATATGACAAACCCCAGCCAACATCATTCTCAATGGTGAAAAACTGACACCATTTCTTCCAAGATCAGGAACAAGACAAGGTTGCCCATTCTCACTGCTATTATTCAACATAGTTTTGGAAGTTTTAGCCAAAGCAATCAGAGAAGAAAAAGAAATAAAAGGAATCCAAATCGGAAAAGAAGAAGTAAAGCTGTCACTGTTTGCACATGACATGATACTATACATAGAGAATCCTAAAGATGCTACCAGAAAACTATTAGAGCTAGTCAATGAATTTGGTAAAGTAGCAGGATACAAAATTAATGCACAGAAATCTCTTGCATTCCTATACACTATCGATGAAAAATCTGAAAGAGAAATTAAGGAAACACTCCTATTCACCACTGCAACAAAAAGAATACAATACCTAGGAATAAACGTACCTAAGGAGACAAAAGACCTGTATGCAGGAAATTATAAGACACTGATTAAAAAAATTAAAGGTGATACAAACAGATGGAGAGATATACCATGTTCTTGGATTGGAAAAATCATTATTGTGAAAATGACTACACTACCTAAAGCAATCTACCTATTCAATGCAATCCCTATCAAGCTACCAATGACATTTTTCACAGAACTAGAACAAAAAATTTCACAATTTGTATGGAAACACAAAAGACGCCAAATAGCCAAAGTAATCTTGAGAAAGAAAAACGGAGCTGGAGAAATAACGCTCCCTAACTTCAGACTATACTAGAAAGCTACAATAATCAAGGCAGTATGGTACTGGCACAAAAACAGAAATACAGATCAATGGAACAGGATAGAAAGCCCAGATATAAACCCACACACATATGGTCACCTTATTTTTGATAAAGGAGGCAAGAATATACAATGGAGGAAAGACAGTCTCTTCAATAAGTGGTGCTGGGAAAAATGGACAGCTACATGTAAAAGAATAAACTTAGAACACTTCCTAACACCATACAGAAAAATAAACTCAAAATGGATTAAAGACCTAAATGTAAGGCCAGACACTATAAAACTCTTAGAGGAAAACATAGGCAGAACACTCTATAACATAAATCACAGCAAGATCCTTTTTGACCCACCTCCTAGAGAAATGGACATAAAACCCAAAATAAACAAATGGGACCTAATGAAACTTAAAAGCTTTTGCACAGCAAAGGAAACCATAAACAAGAAGACAACCCTCAGAATGGGAGAAAACATTTGCCAATGAAACAACTGACAAAGGATTTATCTCCAAAATATACAAGCAGTTCATGCAGCTCAATATCAAAAAACCAGACAACCCAATCCCAAAATGGGCAGAAGACCTAAATAGACATTTCTCCAAAGAAGGTATACAGATTGCCAATAAACACATGAAAGGATGCTCAACATCACTAATCACTTGAGAAATGCAAATCAAAACCACAGTGAGGTGTCAACTTACACCAGTCAGAATGGCCATCATCAAAAAATCTACAAAGAATAAATGCTGGAGAGGGTGTGGAGAAAAGGGAACCCTCTTGCACTGTTGCTGGGAATGTAAATTGATACATCCACTATGGAGAACAGTATGGAGGTTCCTTAAAAAACTAAAAATAGAACTACCATATGACCCAGCAATCCCACTGCTGGGCATATACTCTAAGTAAACCATAATTCAAAAAGAAACATGTACCACAATGTTCATTGCTGCACTATTTACAATAGCCAGGATATGGAAGCAACTTAAGTGTCCATCGACAGATGAATGGATAAAGAAGATGTGGCACATATATACAATGGAATATTACTCAGCCATAAAAAGAAACGAAATTGAGTTATTTGTAGTGAGGTGGATGGACCTAGAGTCTGTCATACAGAGTGAAGTAAGTCAGAAAGAGAAAAACAAATACCGTATGCTAACACATATATATATGGAACCAAAAAAAAAAAGGGGGATTTTGAAGAACCTCGGGACAGGACAGGAATAAAGATGGAGATGTAGAGAATGGACCTGAAGACATGGGGAGGGGGAAGCATAAGCTGAGATGAAGTGAGAGAGTGGCATGGACATATATACACTACCAAACGTAAAATAGATAGCTAGTGGGAAGTAGTGCATAGCACAGGAGATCAGTCAGTGCTTTGTGACCACCTAGAGGGGTGGGATAAAGAGGGTGGGAGGGAGACACAAGAGGGAGGAGATATGGGGATATACGTATACGTATAGCTGATTCTTTTTGTTATATAGCAGAAACTAACACAACATCATAAAGCAATCATACTCCAATAAAGATGTTAAAAAATAAAAATAAAAAAACTAAACACAACTTAAGTCATTGAAACACATCTACCCTGCTACTTCCTGTTTTGCTTTGGAGCAGTGGGTCCTGGACACGGGCAGCTCCGATTTTGTTTTTTCTAAAATGTTTCTGCCTAAGGGAATAGTAGATGCAATTATAGAAAGAGAAAAGAAGGAAGAAGGAAAATATCATGGGGCTAAATCAAGGTGCTGGCGGGGCTGGTTACCTACTGGAGGCTGTAAGTGAAAATGTGTTTCCCTGCCTCTTCCATCCTTCAGAGGCCACCCACATTCGATGGTTTGTGGTCCCTTCTTCCATCTTGAAAACCAGCAAGTCTGCAGTTCCCTGAACCTTCTCCATTTTCATGTCTTTCTCTGGGACCTAAGTTGGGGGAGTTGCTCTGCTTTTAAGGAGTCACGTGATTGGAATGGCTCCACCTGGACAATTTGGGCTACTCTCCCATCTGAAGGGCCTTACCCTTAATCATACCTTCCAACTTGCTTTTGCCGTGTAATGAAATATATTCACAGGTGTGGACTTTTAGGGGGTCAGTCTGCCTACCATACTCATTGTCAAAGAAGTTAATATGTTTTTTTCCAGGAGTTTAAATTCTCTTCAGAATAATCAAAGAAACCCTTCTCATTTGCTGTCTGCCACATACATGCTCACACCTACAAATAAACATAACAATAAAATATAGGGTATTTCACATTTAATAACTAAATTATAACAAATTTTGAATTTCTAATCATGACTAGTTTTTTGCAAATCAATGGTGGATTTTACTTCTGATAAAATAATAAGGCAAATTTTCTAGGGAAATGACTAAAAGGGGAATCAAATTCAATGACAATTGTCATTTGTTCTATACATTTTAGCATGAAATTCTTTTATGATATAAAGCACAAAGCATAAAACTAGTATAATTGACTGATGGCAAAAAAATAACAAAAAGACATGATATAACTAGTGCAATATTTTCAATCAACAAGACGCTTACACATGGTTGATTCCTAAAGTTCTCTGAAGTCAAGGGAGGAGAATCTTGCCTGCACTGCTCTTCTTATCCAATGTCTCTGGGGCAAAGAGTACCATTTCAGATCATCCCTCCTAAGGCCTAGGAACAAGGAAGAGTCTTTTCTTAAATAGTACCAGATCATTGGGTAGGACTAGTTCTTATATTTGTTCTGTGTTTACATAAACTCTGAGTAGGTAGGAAGTTAGGGTTTAACTCATTTCATTGATGGTCCAACTGGACCCCCCAATTTCTGATTTAGGAACATATAGATAATCTTAACCTACTGTAAAATGACCTTCAAGTTAACAAATTCCTAGTTGCTAGGAAATTCAGGTTTAATTCTCTATTTAAGATACCCAGCCTGACACTATTACTTAAAATTATACTAGTCAATAAATAATGTAAGTGAAATCTTGTGCTAGAGAAAAATTCCAATTGACTAGACATGGTGTTTCTTAAGCAAGGACAGTTTAGTTTTTGGAAACTGTAGAAAATTAAAACCTATTCTAGTCCTCAAAATGGTACACTGCAATTCAAGTTAGGGCTTCACATTGCAGAAACTTCCTATAGTTCAACACTATTCCCAAATCATCTATTCAATAGAAGTACTGTCAACAGGAATACAATGTAGTTGTCACCTTGGCCTTTTAAACTATGGTCAGACAGCACACAGACATGAAAGGAATGCTCATTCTGGAAGCAAATGATGAAACGTACTTGGCATTCCAAGAGCGATAAGTAGAAATGTATGAGTCTTACCTTCAATACTGCCTCCTGTACAAACTATTAACCTTAAGGAAATGTATCTTTTGAGATAGAGTTGTTGACACTTTATATTACATCATTCATTTTATCCCCTCAAGTTAGGTGAGTCAGGATTCTTACAGCTCTGTTCATCCTATAATTGCAAAGTAAAGAATCTAAACTACGGAGAAAGATTTGGAGATCTGGGGTAAGGTTTCCTAGGAATGGAGTCCTGGGACTTCTAATAATTTATTTCTTTGCCATAGAAGTCTGCATTTATTTCCTGACGGTTGTCAACTAAACCACTATACCAAGGGAATTACCTAAATCCTAAACATCTGTTATTTTATTCAAAAAGTATTGATTCCAAGAATAAATGGTGATATATTGTTTTCCATGTTCAAATTAACCTTGAATACGACACAAAACAATCAGTAATGGAAAACCAAACTTAAAGTTACAATATAAATACACGTAATTATGATCTTATTTATTTATGTGCTCATTTACATCACATAAATTATCAGGTATTTTGAAGACTGAATTTGCCAAAAAACAGACCTTCCCTATAAGAATGGACACTAAAGAGCTTTTAATAAAGCCACTATACTTCTCTCTGTATCCTTTTCAGTTTGGTTTTCAAGATGATCCCCAGTTCTACATCTGATTTCAAAATATATTTCATGAAACATATATACAGATATATCGGTGTGTATATATAAGTAGATATAATCACTTTTATCCAAGACTTATGCAACTTAAAATGAACTCAATTTAACAACAATATCTTTACAAACTGAAAATCTTCAAATAAAAATAGCATCCTTAAGGAAAATAGGTATGAAAATAAATGATCCAATAATAAAAGATTCCTTAACAAAATCCAGCATTGAACCGATGCCATCATGAACATATTGTATGCATATATGTTTGCATGTACACTTTTCAGTGGGTAACTAACAAATTATTTTTATCAATACTGGAATATAAAAGCAAAAAATAACTTTAATAAAGGTTTTTGTATTGAGTTACTAATTTTAGGTAGTTTTTAGCCACTGATGTATATGATAATCTTTACATATTTTTTACTTTACTTCTGAAATTAAAAAAAAGAAATAGAATGAGTCTAAGATTCTCTTCAGTTATTTTATGCATTTGAATGGTTTGCACACTTACTATTCCCTTTACCCTTATATATAAAATACGGAAAGCTTCATAGCATATTGCAATCATACTGCCAACACTGGAACACTGGGTCTCCAGGACTTATAGCAAATTCCTCAAAGCCATATTGCTATTACTATTGTACTCCTTCAAAGAAAAAGTTTCGTCCACGCTGATGTTTTAAATGATAATTTTCTTTTCTTTATAGTATTTTAGAAACAGTTTGAAATAACTTTCTCTTCAGAATCATACCTTTAATTTCCACTCCTCTAAAATGTTATTATTTTTTAAAAAATTGCTTTTGTTCATTTCTTGTGTCTAATGAGAGTAAGAGTAACCATTCTATTTACCTAAAAGTAATCAATTGTTTTAGAATAATTGTTCTGTTATGTATTTTTAAGATGCTTGCCCACACACCTGATGTTATTTTATTTATATTTTCCCCCTCTGAAATCTTAAATATGAAGAAATATAAACTTTGTAGTAATAACATGTGTCATGTGTTAAATTACCAGTGATATGAAAGGTCTATTCTGTATACACCTAAATATTCCAGTTAAATTGAGAGTTTTATTAGGAGCACTGTGACTCCACATGTCAAAAAAAAGCTAAAACAGTCAGACAAGATAGTGTCTAAAGGATCTGAGCCACAGAAAAAAGCATGAATGGTATGAGGTTTAAGTTATCTCTCATACAATAAAAACAAAAATAAATAAATGGGACCTAATTAAACTTAAAAGCTTTTTGCACAGCAAAAGAAACCATAAACAAGAGGAAAAGACAACCCTCAGAATGGGAGAAAATATTTGCAAATGAAACAACTGACAAAGGATCAATCTCCAAAATATACAAACAGTTCATGCAACTCAATATCAAGAAAACAAACAACCCAATCCAAAAAATGGATGGAAGACCTAAATAGACATTTCTCCAAACAAGACATACAGATGGTCAACAAACACACGAAAAGATGCTCAACATCACTACTTATTAGAGAAATGCAAATCAAAACTACAATGAGGTATCACCTCACACCTGTCAGAATGTCCATCATCAAAAAATCTACAAACAATGAATGCTGGAGAGGGTGTGGACAAAAGGGAACTCTCTTGCACTGTTGGTGGGAATGCAAATTGATCCAACCACTATAGAGAACAGTATGGAGTTTCCTTAAAAAACTAAAAATAGAACTACCATATGATGCAGCAATCCCACTACTGGGCACATACCCAGAGAAAACCAAAATTCAAAAAGACACATGCACCCAATGTTCATTGCAGCACTATTTACAATAGCCAGGACATGGAAGCAACCTAAATGTCCATCAACATAGGAATGGATAAAGAAGATGTGGTACATATATACAATGGAATATTACTCAGCCATAAAAAGGAATGAAATTGTGCCATTTGCAGAGATGTGGATGGATGTAGAGACTGTCATACAGAGTGAAGTAAGTCAAAGAGAAAAACAAATATCATATGTTAATGCATATATGTGGAATCTAGAAAAATGGTATAGATGCTCTTACTTGCAAAGCAGAAATAGTGGCACAGATGTAGAGAACAAACGTATGGATTCCAAGCGGGAAGAAAGGGGGTGGGATGAATTGAGAGATGGGGATTAACATATATACACTATTGATACTATGTATAAAATAAATAACTGATGAGAACCTATTGTATAACCCAGGGGTCTCTACTCAATGCTCTGCAGTGGCCTAAATGGGAAGAAATCCAAAAGAGAGGGGATATGTGTATACATATAGCTGATTCACTTTGCTGTACAGTAGAAATTAACGCAACATTGTAAAGCAATTATAGTCCAATAAAAAAATTATCTATCAGACAAATTTACCAACCTTATATTGCCTCTACTTCAACTGGTTCCCATAAACCAAATTAGAATCAGTAATTAAAAAGAAAAATACTTAAGAAATTTTAAAAAATTTTTAAATATTTTGTTTCATTGGTCAGTTGGTTGACCATATCCCTGCTCTAGGAATCTCACTATTAAGAAGCATCCATTTTCAGATTTCTCACATATTAATCAGATAATACTGAGAAAAGCTTATATTATAAACTGTGCAAATTTCAAGAGTTACGTAACAGGTATGCTAATTAATGCAATCCCATCCCCTCAGCCAGTAAATTAAAGAAGGACTAGGTTGAATTAAAAAAGAAAACTATTTGAGGAAAACATAATAACAGACTTCTACATTTTAATATAATCCACCTTATTCTTCAGAATCAATGCTACTGAAATATGTGAAATAAAATTACATGTGTAAGATTTGATTATTTGTGTACATATACTTCCCCTGGGCTAACAACCAATCTAAATACTACCATTTTATCTTCCTCTGAAGAGAAATACTTTTCCTCTGTGGCTAGCTCATGTTTTAATGATAACATAATATATTTGCTCAAGCTCTCCCTGCTGCCTAAAGACCCATGGAAGTCACTGAATTACTTCTGTCTTAACACACTACACTAGATGTAAACAACTAAATTTGTGTGGCAAGACATCTTCATCTTGCTTTGTTCTCTAAAACACATCTGCAGTATTAGTGCAGTTCTTTACTCTGAAAGGTATCTTAATGTATTCATTTGCTAAACATCTAGATACAGTTATACACAGAGATGGATCATTTCTCAGTTTTCAAATCTGATTTTAAAAAGATTAGGTTATCTGTATTTTTTTAAACCAACTTAATATAACTTTGAAAAAGAATAATTAAATTAAATGTTATCGATTTACCAATCCTATCCCACCTAACTCCCACCAAATATCCTCATGGAATAAATTAGAAGAAAGGGGAAAATGGAGTGTTTACTACAATATGACAGTTTATTGACTCATAGGTGTTGAAGTACTGTGTGATACCATTGCAACAACTTGGTAATTCATGAGAATTCTCAACCAGCTCACAAGACTGAACAGTGCACTGTTACAGGTTACAGCAAGTAAAGTCTAATGTAAATCCTGTAATTGCATTCATATCAGAGAATATGCAATAAATAATTGGTAAGGAAGGAGTGATGTTAATATAAATGCATCTATGAAAAAATAGAAATAAAAATTTGAAATATTTTAACCCATGCCTGCATTGCAATGAGATGTCAAAGAGATTAACTAGAGAATTGAAATAAATAAACTGCAAATTGGGAAAAATGAATTCTTTCCTAATGTCCTAATAATGCATACAGTTTGGTAGACAAATAAGCAATTAATGGAATATAACAGGGGATAGAATAAAAATTACTACGTACATTTGATATAGCTTACTTTGTCTTTGCTTCTCAAAAAATTCTGCATGAACTGAAGTTTTGTGTTTTCTAATATATCTTTCATAACTTTAAGGAGTTACAAAAATAAATTATTTTTCTGTTCATCACAAATATTATTTTATTATCAAACCTCTTATATATATATAAAGTTTAGTAATATTTTACTACCACATAAAGGAAAAAATATATAATCCATCCTAATTTTTTCTTAACCAACCAGTATCAGACTTCAATTCAAATTTATACTTTGAACACAAACTAACAAATAGAATTGTATCAGAGATCATGACTTAGAATGGATCCTGTTAAGCCCACAAAAACCAGTCAGAATCCAATTTTTCAAAATGTTTTCTTCATAGGCTCTTGGAAGACCATGTGCAGATGCTTGTAGAATGAAATATCATCCATCCTAGAACCCTACCCCGATTCAATGTAAAAAAATTGGATCAAACTAGGGAATAACTTTTCACAAGGATTTTAGGCTTCCTTAATTAGCTTTTAAATGTTTGTTCGCAAATCATTGACCACTTAACAAAGAGGCTGAAGGACTGTAGGATTTAACACTGAATATGTATTACCACTTAAGGACAATCAGGAATGAACGCGAAACAGACCTGATATTGGCATCAAAAAAACAACTCGGGACACAAAATTTCAGTTTATGCAGAATTTTTTGAGAAGCAAACACAAAGTTATACTGGTATTACAAGGGAAATATTAAATCTGACTTTTGTTTCTTTAAAAATATCTCTCTTCTACCAATCATGATGTAAAATACATAGGTATTTTAAAGGACTTTAATACTTTAAATATCTGTTAAGCAAGCAGGTGCTATACGAATTGTAATTGTTTTTAGTGCTTCCATTGTGTTGTTTTGTTTTTCTCTTCCAAAGTATTTCTTCTCTTAAATGGAGTATGGAATGACTATCACCCAAAGCCCCAAATGATTAAAAATTCCACCATAATCCAATTACTCAGTACCTCAGATAATAATACATTTGTAATAGAGTCCTATGAATATCCTTTTCTTTCTTTGAGAACATGTTTAACTATGTTTCTTCCAAGAATTTATGAATCAGGACAATAATAAGGAAATAATATCATTCACAGCAAAACTTTTTGAATATTAAAAAAAACTTTTTTCTATTTGCAACTCTATACTTGCTTCCTGTTTCAGAGATCAAAATTTCTCTCTTGGGAAAAGGAAGATAGAGGAATGGAGGAAGGAAGGAAGCAGGAAGGAAGGGAGGGAGGGAAGAATAGAGAGAGGGAGGAAAAAAGGGAGGGAAGGAGGGAAGGAGGGAAGGAGGAAGGAAGGATGGGAGGGATACAAAAGATGAATCTGATAACCAACGTTAGTACAACTGGCCTTCCACAGGCTCAGCATCAGTGGATTTAACCAAACCTCGATCATGTACTATGTTTATGACCCCTGGTTGGTTGAATCCGTGGATGTGGAACCCTGGATACCAATGCCCATAGTCATGGGACTTGAGAATCTGTGGATTTTGGTATCCATGGCAGGTCCTGGGACCAATTCCCAACACATACTGTGGGACGACTGTACTAGGAAAGACAGTCTTAAGCAAAAGCATAGTATTTAATCCTTAGCCAAAAGAAAAACCAAGCCAGTACATTATGTAAACTGTTTGATCTACATGAAGTAAAATCTCAATTGTTGTTTTGTAATTTTTTTTTTTTTTTTGCGATACGCGGGCCTCTCACTGTTGTGGGCTCTCCCGTTGCGGAGCACAGGCTCCGGACGCGCAGGCTCAGCGGCCATGGCTCACGGGCCTAGCCGCTCCGCGGCACGTGGGATCTTCCCGGACCGGGGCACGAATCCGTGTCCCCTACATCGGCAGGCGGACTCCCAACCACTGCGCCACCAGGGAAGCCCTGTAATTGATTTTAACATGTTCATTGCTAGTACAATTACTATGTTGTAATTCTATCAAGGATTTGGATAAAAATTACCCTGCTGGCCATGTTCTTTATCTTAAAATGCTAACGTAAACCTCAAGTTCAGAATTTTAATATATTGATCTATCAGTTGGCAAATTGCAGGTTAGCAGAATTGCACATGCTGCAAGTCAAATACTTCACAGTATTACAGAGCAATAATCACGTGTATAAAACTACTCTAAACATAAAGTGTCAGCCTGTGGTTTCATTCATTCCACAAATATTTATCCAGCACACTCTGTGTGACAGGGATTGTTCTGGGAACTGGGAATACTGTGCAAAACAAGGCATAGCTTTCATAGGTAGAACATTTGTTCAAGTGAATACTTTGCTTTCTGAATTAAGGGTGATTCTTTAATGGAACAAATAAATACATGTTAAGGTTAACAACCAAATTTTTTCTAATTGTTACCCACAGCATTTTGTTCTTTTTAATTAAGGTTTACAATAATGAATATCTTTGCTTAATATCTCTTTTCTTATAATCACCAGTGTCTAATTTGGGACATAGAGGAAAGAATGAAAACAAAGGTCTCCTAACATCCCACTCAGAACTTTTAAAATGCAGTCTAATATATATATTTTAGTAAGAAAGAAAGGGAAATTACTTTACCTAATTCAGTCCTTTCTCTGATCACTCATAAACCTAAACTCTTTTATTGGACTTACCACTTCTTACATTATAAATCCTCTACCTACTGCCTTCTCTGTCTCAGTAAATGGTAACCCCATTTTTGCAGTAACTCAGACTCAAAACTTTGAAGTTAGCTTCAAGTCCTCTCTTGGTTTCATGCCTGATCTCTGACTCCTTTGGAGAATCTGATGCCTTGACCATAATAATAATAATAATAGTTAACACTTACTATGTGCCAGCAATTGTTCTGAATTCTGTACATACATATTCACTACTTTAATTGTGCATAACCCTATGGGTTTGGCACTTTATCATCCCCATTTGACAGAGAAGTAAACTAAGGCACAAAGATGTTAAGAAACTGCTCTAAGGCCACCAGTTAGGAGGCACAGGAGCCAGAGTTCAATCTAGACATTCTCATGCCAGAGTCCATGCTCTTAACTGTGACCAAGATGGCCATAACCTTCCCTTCAACTTCAGTGAACTTTAGGCTGATTTCTTCTAGACTTTAGGCCCCTAACCTCCCTTTTCTTAAAGCATTTACGTTGTAAATTGTAAAAAATTGTAATTGCAAATTCTTTCTCTGTCCCTTTGAAATGTAGATAAGTTTTCTCACAGCCTCTTGCCAGCTTTGCAAGCCAGGAATATTTTCTTTCTCAGGGAGCTGGGAGCTGTCCTTTGAAATGTAATCATGGAAGAAAATAGTGCCTTATCTCCCAGTCTCTAAGGAATAGAAGCCTAACTTCGAGAAGTGACAATTAACAAACACAGATGGTCTGGGAACTCCTTGGCCGTCCAGTGGTTAGGACTCAGAGCTCTCACTGCCAGGACCAGAATTCAATCCCTGGTCAGGGAACTAAGATCTCACAAGTGTGCGGTGTGGCCAAAAAACCAAAAACCAAACAAACAAAACACAGATGGCCTAATCACACTGATCAACTTCCCTTCCACTAGCTTATCCCAGTGCTTAAAAATTCTCATACCATTTTTCCTTTTTCAGAAAAACTGAGTTCAATCTCTTTCCCCTACTGCAATAGTCTTGAATAACATATCCTTTGCCTCTTTAATTTGCCCAGTGCAATTTTTCTTTGAGAAGTGTCATGCTATAATTTCAAAATATATCCTGAATGCAAACATTCCCTGCCCTCTGCACTATCACACCAGTCTGAGCCTCCATCACCACTCTTAGATTACCTTCGTCCAAGTCTTCTTTCCTCCTTTCAGTCTATGCTCAACAGCCGATAGACCATTAAAAGTTAGTCATGTGATTCTTCTGCTGGAATCTCTGTGATCGATTGAACTCTGGGCCACGATAGTCAAGTCAGCCCCCGTATCCATAGCCTTTGCCATGCACACTTCTTCCACTAGAGGTGGGCTGCATGTTCCTGCCTCTTGACCTGGGACTCAGCTATGTGACTTTTGCTCTGGTTAATGAAATATTCGTGGATGTAACACAAGCGGAAGCTTGAACTATCTTTATGCCTTTGAACCTGCCATCATGTACCTCTAGCCTCACTATGAAAAGAACATGCCTGGGTATCCCGTGGGTCCAAGGAGCGTAAGAGACACACAGAGCATACCTAGACCTGATCTCGATCTTGGAAAGAAGCTCATCTGAGAGACTAGCTTAGATCAGCTGACAACCAGCCACCCAGTGATACGTGAGTGAGAAGACATGATTGTTGCTTTAAGCTGTTAGGCTGAGGAACGATTTATTACACTGAGTTACTACCACACTAGCTGGCTGATAAACCCACCAGTGCCTGTTCCCTGTGGAACCCATAGTGAGATGGCATCTAACACCTTACGAGGTCTTGTCCTGCCCGCTACCTCTTTAACTTCACCTCCTGTTTATGTCTCTGTCACTAGCTTCACTCTATCAACACTGGTGTCCTTGCTTCCCCTCAAGGAACCAAGACTGCTCCTACCTCAGGGCTCTGCATTTGTTATTCTCTCTGCTTAAAATTCTCCTCCCCCAGCTATATTTACAAGGCTTGCCCTCAACTCCTTTATATTTTGACTCAAATGTCACCTGTCACTGGGACCTCCCATGCCCAGCCTACCAAAGATTTTACATCCCTATGACATGCCTGTTCCCCTTTCCCTATGTATTTTATTCCTCATCCTTTATTACAATCTAGCACACTTGCTGCCTTGATTCTTGACCGTCCCTCCCTTAGAAGTTTCATATGCACAGTTCTACTTTGTTTACTGTGAGTTATACCCCAGCACCTAGGACAGTAAAGTGGTTCATAAATATTGGTTATATGAATGTGTGTGAATGTCTTCCCTTCCCTCAGAGCCAGGACCTCTCTTGTTCCCAGCGGCGATAAACACTCTTTCCACACAACCGGGACCACTTGCCCACTTTTGCAGGCTCAGTCATGGACTTCTTATATTAAATCTGGGGAGAAATAAACTGAGCCTTCCTTCAGCTGGAAATTCAGCATTAGGTTACTTGGTTTGACTCTTAAGCCTTGTATCCCGTTTCTTATAACTGAGCTCCCTTTATGCCATTCTGGCTACCAGGTGCCTATCGTATTCCCGAAACTGACAGCCCTGACAAGCTAGGAGTTAAGCAGCATCTTGTTCTCATCAACCTCCTCTAGCCACTAAAACCTCTCTCTCCCACCCATCCATGTAATGGACTTCTGCCTTTAAACCAACAGAAAGAGGCCGAGAAGGACTGAGGAGGAAAGGCAACCAATCAGAGTCTGCTTTGTCGTCTCTGAGCCCAGAAGCAGGTTTAGCAGTTTATCATGACACTGGAGTCTGGTGTCAGAGCAGCACAGATTTTGAGAGGAGTCCCAGTTTTGTGTGTTCACTATGAGTCAAGTGCTTTTACATACATTTTCTTGTCAATGTTAATCCTCATAATGACAAAATGAAAGGTACTTTTCTCTCCGTTGTATTGATGAGATAAGTGACTCCGAGGGATTAGAACAAGCCCAAAGATCACAGAGCTCCTAAGAAGCTAAGCCAATAGTTAAACCTTGAAATTTCTGATTTCAGTCTCTGCTTTTTTCCGACCACTTTACAATAGTTCTAATCAGTTCACATTCAACAGTCGTCTTTGTCTTTTCCTCCGTCATGTAATTATATTATTTGGTTGACTCTTGGCTTCTTTCATCAAACACTTTTGAGGACATGAAATGTGTCTTTGTAACTTTCCTTTTCTTTTTACTATACCCAAAAAGTGAACACAAAGTTTCATGAAGTAAACACATGCAATTATTCCCTGCCCCAAAACAAATGTACCTTATAGCATACAGGTAAATACTTTTAAAATATAAGATGGTATATATATATATATATATATATATATATATATATATATATATATTTTTTTTTTTTTTTTGCGGTACACGGGCCTCTCACTGTTGTGGCCTCTCTCCCGTTGCGGAGCACAGGCTCCGGACGCGCAGGCTCAGCGGCCATGGCTCACAGGCCCAGCCGCTCCGCGGCATATGGGATCTTCCCGGACCAGGGCACGAACCCGCGTCCCCTGCCATCGGCAGGCGGACTCTCAACCACTGCGCCACCAGGGAAGCCCGAAGCATTCATTTTTAAGTGTTGAAGTTTTTCCAGGTATTCAGAAGATGCCAAAGGATATTTGAATATTTGGTGGAGGAACAGAAGGCAAGTCAGATCAGTAAGAGTGAATCTCCAGGGTCACTTTATAGAGACCCAAGGTTCAACAATCTAAAAGTGATGTGATTTTTTTTTTAAGTTCAAAAATGTCAAAAAAAAAGATAATTAAAGCCACCAATTATTAGGAATGACCCAATCAACTAATGTTGAGTCACTGATGAACAGTCATTCGTGTTTACTGAATGCTCTTTGTATTTGGAAATTTCTCAGTTTGGAGAATTTGTTAAAACTCCTATTACATTCAATATAAAACTGAGCCTACTTTAATACTCATAATACATTAGTTGAATTGTTTACTTGTCGAGGAACTAGCCACCCACCTGCTAAATCAATCCTCTGGAAAACTGAAAAAAAATAATAACAGACTAAAACAGCAAGAGCAGAAAAAACTGATACATTTCATTTGTGATGACTACAGCCCAAGACACAAGAAATGGATACCATGATTGCTATTGATTTTCATTCCTAGGAGCTGCAGAACAGAATTCTTATCAAGACAAATCAAGAAATGCCAAATTAAGTGCACACCAATTAATCTGTGATTTGGAGAAATCATTATTAGTTACAACACATTGCTTCTTCGATGAGAAGAATATGTGTGTGACATTTGCTGTCTGTATATCTCAGCGAGGACATGCATCATTGTACATTTGGCAGCATCTGAGAGAAATGATACATTTTAAAGCAATTCCATAACGTGCCTCTATAAATGTCTGCAGGTGTCTGTCTTTGGAGATGCTACCTAGTTACTGCCGCTGATTTCTTTGCATACAGCGCCCCCTGTCGTCAGTAAATGAAAAACATGTATACAAAATACCTTCAATGCAGCTTTGTTTATGTAATAGTTCTGATGCTTAAAAGACTTATTTTGTGTCTTCTGAGTAAAACACAGGCTAAAACAACTAGAGAGTTAAAGTGATGAAAATAATGGAGAGAGACAGAGGACACCAGAGACCAAGACAAATAGAGGAAAAAAGAAGAGACCTAGAACAAGAGTGTGGCTGTTTTGGGCATCTCTTTTGTGCTAAGCTGGCTGGCCTGCAGCTGGATAGGTAGGGCTAATATTTGATCTCTGGAAAAACTGGCTGGATGCAGAGCTCCATGGTGGTACCTCTTTGCAGTTTTACCTACCATCACACCCACTCACTGAAACACCAGCCTTTGTTTTCTGGTCCATGCCAGAGTGACAGACAGCTGCAATTAGTAGCTGTAGGTAGAAGACTATGGGATTAAAAAAATCAATGATTCAAGAAGAAGAGATTGATACTGACACTTGCTTTAATGTTAGGGGACCTGCCAAAGTGGAGCGGTATGTGAGAAGTCTATCATCTTACTTTGATTTTCTTTAAAGTCGTATTTTACAGTGATTCTAAAAGGGAGGAAAAGAAAAAGATGCAAGGAGGGTGTTGAGTTGAATATATGGTCGGGGGGGGAATTCTGGGGTGGCTACCTCTCTCCTCCCCACCTTCCACAATCTGATCCTTATCTGTGGTATTCATTGTTCTCAGCCTTAATCAGGGCACACTAGTAGAGTTGGAGATCTAGCTGAGTATAACAGAGGGACATCATCGTGTCCCTCCTGCAGGCAAGAAACAGGTAGAAAGCAGATACCAAGAGATAGAAGTGTAGCAAGAAAGAGACATAGTGAAAAAAAATAGGGCTAGAAACCTACAGAGAAACAGAGGGGCTACACAAGTATTTGATTCATGAAGGAAAGGCAGTCTTGGAGAAAAGGAAGTGCTTTAAGAGCAAAGCTTTTGGTCTGGCTGCTTTCACAGCGCGCGGCTTTCTCAGTGATACTCAGTCATTAGCTCTGCTTTGCAGCACTAAGCAGCCATCCATAGGATAATGAATCCAGGTAGAAACTAAACTTCTGACATTACCTCTGGCAAGAAACAGTGAAATGGAAATCGACAAATGTGTACACGATCATCCCTGAATCCTTTTCTGCGGTGTGGTTTGCTTAACGGTTTCAAAGCAATTCAAAATTATCATTCTTAAAACATATATTTCACCACCACTTACATTTTTGACATATCTTTTTACCAGATTAGTTTATTCAATTGCTTCCTTCAATGTTGTTCTCCTAGAATCATTATGAAACTTCCCCTGGATGCTCTGCCTGGGCTGCTCCCTTTTTCATTCCCCCAAAGTACCTGGAACTTACCTGTATCAGTGCACCTATCACCCTGCATTGCAATCATGTGTTTCACCAAAAAGTAAGTTCTTGAGCATAAGGTCTGAGTCTTACTCTGCTTTTTATCCTCATGAATGAGATATAATATGTACTGAATCTATGCAGTGCTTTCTTTCCCTAGATTACTCAACATTCTCAATTACAAAACTCCTGGAGGGTTTCCCTGGTGGCGCAGTGGTTGAGAGTCCGCCTGCCAATGCAGGGGACACGGGTTTGTGCCCCGGTCTGGGAAGATCCCACATGCCGCGGAGCGGCTGGGCCCGTGAGCCATGGCCGCTGAGCCTGCGCGTCCGGAGCCTGTGCTCCGCAACGGGAGAGGCCACAACAGTGAGAGGCCCGCGTGCCACAAAAAAAAAAAAAAAAAAAAAACTCCTGGAAAACAACATAAGGAAATTTTCAATATCATATTCTAGGGAACATACATGTTCCCCTGCTTTTTTTCCTTCCTACTCCCCCACTGTGGCTTTCCATTTTATAGGTCTTTACATTACATTCGCATCATGGCCAAGTAAGAAATGAATTAAATTTTAACTGTGATGAACTGCTAGTGACAGAATAAAACATCATTTTAAAGTTAAATACTAATATTATCTTTTCTCATTATTGGGCATGTTAGGTTGACTAAATTTTTCTCTAAGATGTTTATCATTATTAGTTATTCCAAAACAATGCACAGCTATTCACTCTACAACTGATGAGACAGTAAATCTTTTAATGAAAAGGCTTCAGGCCTGACCATTAAAAAGGTCCTTAGTTTGAACTTCATTAGCAGTAATGAATGTGATCTTGGACACATGTAACTTTCAAAACCATGCTCAAATTTCACAAGCCAAGCAATTCCACACATTGGTCACAGAGACTGAAATATACTGTGTGGGCTGCCAGTTTAAGCTACAGAGACACAATAAAAAAGTAGCCTTTGACTATTTCATCTATTGAAGTAATTTGGAGACAATTTACTTTTTAAATATTTTGTTATAATTAATTCTCAATTTATTTTAGCATTTATAAATGCTATTCTTAACTACTCCTAATTACCCAGCCATGTTTACTAGTTGAAGAGCTCTGTGTTTTACAAATATTATTACTAAATCTCAAAACTTCCGCCAAGAGAAGTATCATTCCCCTTTTACAGACTGAGAAACTGAGTTTCAAGGGTAGGAAACGACTTGTTCAAGGACATTTACGAGACACACTTCCTTTTTCTGGACAGAGTTAAAACCTTGACTTCAAAGCCAATCATTTTCCCACTGCATCCATGGGCCTGATTTCTTCTTCGTGGGCTAAGAAATGTCCTTATCATCTTCTAGGACAAGGGCTCTGGAATGTTAGTGGATCCTTATCTGCAGAAGCTGAAAGGTCTTGAGATAAGAGGGAGTGTGTGGTGGAAGAGAGTGACAGACGTGAATTTACCTGAGTGGCGACAGTGACTGGGGTGGAGGGTGAACGCAGTGATAACAGGGTCTAAGATGGCACCCTGGGCATACTCACGATTTAGATGCCTGCAAAGGACCAACTGACTTTCAGTAGACACAGGTGAAAGGACAGAGAAAATCAGTCATTAAAATCTAAAGTTACTGTTCTATCAGAGTGCAGTTAATATACAGACATGACCACATGTGGAGATTATAGCTTTTACTCTCTTATTTCCTACAAAGAAAGTAAAGGAGACTTTTTACAAATACCGATGCAGGGTACATTTTGTTTATTTTCATTAGGAGGAACGGACACATTAAGGAGAAATATTAAGACGCTCTTGAGGGTTGACCAGGATGTGTTCTTGATGTTGACTCAACAGGAAGGAGGCACCTGCCTTGTTCAAGGCTGGGTGCAAGTTTCCCTGGACCTCATGGCCCACACCAGTGGGAAGGGGTGGGTTACCAACGTATTATAGTAGGAGAAATGTTATTTTTTTTAATATTTGAAGATTGTCTTCCTTTGTAAGGCACAAGGAAATACTGTTCTGTATACTTCCTAAAGTCTTCAGGCTTACGGAAGGATTTCTGTTCCACTTCAAGTAAAATCTGAACACAAGTGGACCCATATATCTTTATAATTATCCAAATATGCATTACTCAGTTCTAGACAGTGAGAAACATCGTTTGAGATTAAGCCTCCAAGAAAATCATTAGCCAGCATTCACCAGCAAAGTTGTTGGTGGCTGTGGGAGATCCCTGACACTTTCTGTAATTAGCATCAATTACACTCTTCCATCCTTTCTTATCTCCCACCGAAACACCACCGTCTCCCCTTCTGAAGCCGGCCTTTGTCCAGAGAAGGAAGCATATTCTGCACAAACATGCACGAACTTCTTTTTAATTTTCTCTCTGAAGTTCGAGGAAGTAACGAGGGGAACTGTAACCATGGATACAATGACAAGCAAACATAGGGAACTGATTCCCTGAAGTGGAAATGACAGGAACTCAGGGATGTGATGAACATGCACTCGGAGAGTCTGTGATCATCAGATGGGAGACCTGGATCTCACCAGAAATGTGCTCTGTACTTTGGAAAAGCAGATTTCAAAAAGTTCCAAGAAAGGGCTTCTGAATACAGGTGGTAGGTTTAACTGTGCATCTGATCTGTTCCCTCCACAAACCCCACTAAAGCTGCAGTAAATGTATTTATTTTTAACAAGACATAAACCCACAAGGATGGAGGGAGTAGGGAGGAGACAGCAGCAGTAAACTTCTAGAAGCTGAAAGGGAGATGTACAAATTCTAACTGACCTGGCAGGAAAAACAAACCAAAGCAAAGCCAAACTAAAAAGCCAAACCCTAAATCAGCAGTGGGAAAAGCAGAGAGACAACGAATCTGTACACAAAATCTTCAGGTGGCTCAGAAACTGGGACTCATAGGACACATGGGAGGAAGAGTTAAACTACTGAGGATTCGTTGAAAGCTATTTAAGAAACTAGACTCTTGGAATCCTTGCCATCACCTGTCTGACCATTTGCCCGTATCTCAGCTGACACAGAAGCTTCATTCTTTGGAGCTATTAAAACTGAGTTTCTACAGGCTGTAATAGCCCCCCAGGACTGAGGGTGGGAACATCACTCCGAAGCAGAAAAAGAAAGTACAAGTATGCAGATGGATGCTGAATGATCATATTGCTTCCACTCCCACCCCCACCTGCCTTTTCCCCTACTGGCCTCCAACAACTTTGGCCAGCTGTTACCCTGCAAGCAAGAGATTAGAAGATTCTTTTCTGTGAGAAGCTAACAAGTTCAAGAAGAAATACTGAATCATATGTACCTTAAGGATCTCCTACAAATGGTCCATGCATTTCAACAAATGACCCCCAGCAACTTCTGTAGTTACAAGCACCACCCACAGGCTTAAAGTTGCCAACTGGCTTTACAGTACCTCACTCTTTAACAGGAGGAGACAGTCAAGGATTACCAGACTTCTGAGCAAAGTGTCTTAACATGTGATACAGAAACCCAAAGAAATGAAAAGATGAAGAAACTGAAAAGAAACAGAAGGAGGAAGAAAACAAATGTCAACATATTTTTGACATACTCAAAAATATGTCATTAATAACCTCAGAGAAATAAAGATATTTTGTCTAAGAAAGAAGTGGATGTATTAAAGGATCATTTGGAGAAAATAAATCTCCTGGAAATAAAAACATGAGAAAATAAACTGAAAATTAAATAGAAGAGTTAGAGAATAAAATTGAGGAAATCTTCCAGAAAGTAAAGAGAAAAACAGGAGAAAAAAAGATAAGGAAATTAGAAAAGCAGTTAGGAAAACTCAGTATGCAAAAAGTAGGAGTGCTATAAAAAGAGAAAAGGAGAAAAAAAAGGAAAAGACATAATTCAGGAAAATTTACCTGATCTTGAGAGGTTGCCAGACTGAAAGATTCCATTGAGATCCTAGCGTAATTAAAGAAAGTCAACCTACATTAAAGCAAGTCGTTTTATATTTCAGAGCAGTGGTGTAGCTTCATGTGTGCTACAAACGTCCAGAAGTGGGGAATGGTTAGCAGACTGCCTGGAGTGAAGCAGTAAGACGCAAGGTAAATATACTGAGGTTACTGACACCATGTTTGTTGCCATTTTGCTGCCTTTTTATTTCTATGAAGCTACAAGTGAAAAAGAGAAAAAACTTAGAAAGACAAATAAGATCCATCAAATAAGTAAGCAGATAAGCCAACTAGGAGAAAAGCAGTAAGCTCTTAGGACAGAAGCAGCAAAGAAAGTCCCAGAACAGGAGTTATTCAGTAAGACTAGAGAGTAGACAGTCCAGATAGAAAAAGAAGTCTCTAGGAGAAATGATTCCAAGAAAACTTTAGAATTATTAGATTACATGATATAATTAATCTTTTGAAAAGAACTGAGAAGCTATTTAAAGAGGTGGAAGAAATTAGCAACACAAGAAATGAAAAGTAATAATAGTATACAACAACATGTGAATTCTATGTTCATAAACATAGTAAAGTAAAACTTAATATTGACTTAGACAAAAATTGTTACTCAACAATACTGAAAGGAAGGGGGAAGGAAAACAAAATGGCAATGCTAGAGAATTAAAAGAGCCCAAATTTGTCACCTCTGGTTAGAGGACTCAGGGGAATGGGCAGGGGCGTGGGGTAGGTATGAAACCACCGTGAATATAATCACGCCATCTTGTGCCAGTTTCCCTGGAGCTAGTTGTCCTCATCTCTTCCCTACTCCCTGTTCAGTAGCTTAATGCTGGTAACTGGAAATTGGCCACTGAGTGAATAGTTCCACCGGGGAATTCAGGAACTACTATACATCTTTGTTTCCACCACCACCCCCAACACACACAACCCCCAGGGAACTATGTTGGTTAAACACTTACCAAAAGTCCATATACATTTACTTGACTTGCATTCATAAAACATGTGTAACACAGCTAATAATAGCTAATACATAATTTTAAGATAATAAAACATTCCAGGAAAATACTTTATGATCCCATGTTCTAAGAGTCTTAAGAATGCTGATAACTCAAGAAGACATGAAGACTAGAAAAGTTATGCTAATATAATCATACATTGTTCCAGTGAGGAATAAAAAGGAAGGCACTTAAATTAATGCAAATGACAAGGAGCTTTATGATGAACTCAGAATTTTTAATGATCTATACAAATGTTGAAAGAGGGCTATAAGATCAGGTATGATTATAAGAGAGAGCCACAATGTCAAGAGAACAAAGTAAGTTTAAAATAAGCTCTGGCACATTCAAAAACTTAAGTTTAACGGCAATCTTTTTAAAGCTATTTATGAACTAAGAAAATAAACAGAAAAAAAGTAGGATGTCTTTTTTGAGAAGATAATAAGTGTTAATAAATGGTGGGGAGAGAACAAATTCTTCAGCTCCTCTTTCACTACAGGATAGCCTCTATCAAGGCAAAGGTCAGGAAATCACTTTGGGGATGTCTGGTGTGTCTTGCAGAAGCTAAGGAGATGTGAGTGATACTGTGATACCGTGCCTTACAACCTGGGAACTAAGCAGCGATGCCTCCATCCGAACTCTAAAATGAACACAGAGACTAAGACATATATACCAGAGAAAAACTCCTTCTACCTTTCTACTGACCCTTGACTCAGTTCCCTCCTTATAAATCCCAGATTACATGGATTTCATTAGACAGTCTGTCACCTGAGTCACCCCTCGAGTTAGCATCGATGTTTTGTCAAGTACCCCAAATTACGGAGATTCAGTTAGCTAATAAGGAAAAGATGAAGTGATGAAAGAGTAAATAAGTGCAGTTCTGTTTCTATCTAATAAGTAAGCAGAAGATATAGTAGTCTGGGATAACAGTAAAGGCAAATTATTAAAAACAACCCTTTTGATTCCAGAATTCCAATGCTTAATTAATGAACCTTAAATACACTCCAATTCTGATTGCAGAACTTTAACCACATTTAACACTTTAACATTTCATTCCTTTCTCTATAAGAATCCTCATTTAGAGAGAATTTCTGCAGGGTCATTACTGTTAAAAAATCCTCTCATGGTGGAGGATAGTATTCTGTTTTTCTCTGAAAAGAATATATGAAACCATACCCTCCTACATCATGAACTCAATAAGGAATCATTTCCCCCAAAGCCCACGGAATAGAGCAAATTATCTCTTGTCTTTACAGCTTAAGTCAATTACATACTAATTCCAAAATGTATTCTGGTGGAACTACGCACAAGTCATAGATTTCTGTCTCCTGTGGTCCCATAAAGCCACTTTCCAATTAGGAAATATCACTGCCAACAAAGATAGGACACATTCCCATTTTTTCAAAATCTATCCTTATGTGTACCAATTTTGCTCACTGAACCATTTACAATTTTTGTTGATTTGCCTACAAATTATTTATACAATAACTTGAAGCTTTCCCAAATACATTTTTTTCTTACCATAACTCCAAGCTCTAGAGGAGTAATTTACATTTCAAGCTACTTTGTTTGCCTTGGCTCTTCTGAAAGGGAGCTGGGGATGCATGGAGAAGAGGCTCAAAGGCAGTGAGCTGAAGGATGCTCTGGATACTGCAGCTGCTTTCATGCTTTGTTATAACTGTATTAAGGTATTTGCTTGTCTCAGTCCATTCGCGCTGCTATAACAAAAATGCCATCCACTGGGTAGTGTGGAAACTACTACAGAATTATTTTCTGGGATTAGGTTTTTAACATATTAATTTGGGAGGGACAAAACGTTCAATCTATCACATTGTTTTTATGAGGAGAGGGAATCAAGTAAAAAGCCCTTCTCAAGTCCTTTAAAATGCACCTGCTAACTGCTTACCTGAAGAATAGAATACTACTATATTCCCATGTTAGATAAAACAAAATTATAAACTTGGCCTTCAAGGAGCTCACAATCAACTTCAAAACTCATAGAAATGTTAGAGAATGATTATTACAGACACAATATGAATAAGTGTAAGGTACAGGAAATAGAAGGAAAAAGAATCTTAAGTAGAATTTTTATGCTTGAGGAGAATCAGTTGCCAAGTTTGACCAAACTGAAATTAATTACTCTTGTGGGTCACCCCTAATAATTACAGTCTTTTAGGATAGGAAGGCTATTTTCTGCAGAGAAAACAATTTTATCTTTCTTAGCAGCACAATTGCATTATTAACATTTTTAGAAATATTCCGTTCATTAAGAAAGAGACAAAGACAAATATCCCTGGCTTAAAATTGTTAGTTAAGAATCACATGGTGTGAAATTGAAAACATGCATTGACTGAAAATTATAAATATGCTAACTACTAAATGGAAAACATTATTTGTCCTAAAATAGTCATTTCTGCTCACTTAATAGGGCATTAGGAAATAATGTCACGATCATTTAAAATACTGTGTTATAGGCTGTGTAGTTATGTTATAAATGCTGTACTGTCCATTATCATGGAGACTAGAAAATGTCTTATGAGAAATTTAATGGTACAGATAGGAAATCAACATAAACTGCGATTTAGAGAAGTAGAATGTGGAGAGAAAAGCAAGACCTTTAAGTTAGGAAAATGTGGTCAGTACGCTAGCTTCATATCTTACTAGCTGCGTAACTTTCAACAAGGTATTCACCATTCTAAACCTCAGATTTCTTATCTGTAAAATGGGGCAACCACTCCTGAACCACATGTGAATTTTTCTGAAAATGAAGCAGCAAAGAGAGCACCAGGCACCATGTCTGGAACAGTGTAGACCCTTGGGTTAGTTCCTCTTTCTCATTTACTATGAGTGACTTTTTTGTTCTGGAATTTAACAAAGCAGATATGGATGTACTTCTCCACAGAGCTCAATAATTTTTATCAACTTCTCATTCATTGTGTATACAATGGCATGTTTAGAATTGGACTGAAAACACATGCATTTAATTTTTTTCCAATTAAAAAAGTACTTCTAGAGAAGAAAAATCACTTCATATCTAGTAAAGTCATGTATAATACATGAAGATTTATTCTGATCATTCACTCTTCAGTATTCATCTCAATGCAAATACATTATTTTCCAACTCATGTACTTCACTTCTACAAATAATGATTTCTTTATCCATTTTTGAATTGTAGGTGTTTATTGAAGCTACCCCCCTTAACAGAAAAATCCACATATATTTATTCTCAAAAATGTTACAATAATAGTTGACATATTGAAATACCTACTATGTATCAGGCTGTGTTAGGCAGAATAACAGCCCCTCCAAAGATGCCCATGTCCTAATCCTTGGCATTTGTGTTAGGTTACGTAGCAACTGGGAATTAAGGTTGAAGATGGCATTAGGATTGCTAATCAGCTGACTTTAAAATTAGGAGGTTATCCTGGAGTATCCGGTTGGGCCCACTGTAATCACAAGGACCTTTTAACTCTGAAAGAGGGAGGCAGAAGTCGGTGACATGATATGAGGGAGGCGAGACCAGCCATTGCCAGCTTTGAAGATGGAAGGGGCCAGGAGCCAGGGATGCCAGCAGCCTCTAGAAGCCGTAATACGGCAAGGAAACAGACTCTTCCTAGAGTCTGTGGTCATCTGATTTTAGTGCAATAAGACACATTTCCAACTTCTGAACTACAGAACTCTAAGATAATAAATTTGTGTTGTTTAAAGTCACTAAGTTAGTGGTAATTTGTTACAGCAGTAGTAGGAATCTAATATATAAGTACTCTTCTAAATATTTTACAGGTATCGCATCATTTAGTTTTGGTTTTTTTTAATTTTTATTTTATATTGGAGTATAATTGATTTACAATGTTGTGTTAGTTTCAGGTGCACAGCAAAGTGATTGTTATACATATACGTGTATCTATTCATTCAGTTTTTTTTTTTTTTTTGCGGTACGCGGGCCTCTCTCACCGTTGTGGCCTCTCCCGTTGCGGAGCAACAGGCTCCGGACACGCAGGCTCAGCGGCCATGGCTCACGGGCCCAGCCGCTCCGCGGCATGTGGGATCTTCCCGGACCGGGGCACGAACCCATGTCCCCTGCATCGGCAGGCGGACTCTCAACCACTGCGCCACCAGGGAAGCCCTATTCATTCAGTTTTTAAAACAATCTTATAACTTAAGTATTATTATTATTCTTTCTTTGTAAGGGTTAGAAAAAAGAAGGTGTACACATGGAGAAGTCAAGTAACTTGCCAAAATCACAAAGATTTGATCCTAAGGGATTTGAATTTGGTATTCTGGCTTCAGAGCCCCCATTCTTAAACACCACAAAACATTCCTCATTTGAATTAAATGCATTTTCCAGTAGTCCACGGAACCCCGATACATAGCTGTAGATGCTAATGATCTAGAAAATGTCATCTGCCAATCATTCAAGGGAATACTTTTTCCCTTACCTTAAACCTCCTTTTTTATGGTTTAAGCACATCATAGGCATATTTGGATGGGTTAATGTAAAAATCACTTTAGAATAAATGAATCTCTCAGTAAAACAGCAACATAATAGAAAAGTGGGTGACAATCCCAGATTTAGGGGAAAAGGTAAGTGTCTTGAGAGAGAGACACCCACACAGCACTATTTTTCCAAGAGTAATTGATATGTAAACAAAACAAAGCAATGGCCTCACCAAGCAAACAGGCCAAGGGAAGTCTGTCACAGGAAAGCAGAGGGGAGTTCAAGTTGACAAGCATCTGTTGTGTCTGAGAGGGCTGGGTAGGAAGCTTTCCTGAATGCACCGTCGGCCATTCTCTTAGTCCTCGCCCTGCCCTGCGCATAGGGTCTGCACCTGTCATTTGACGCCTGAATATTTTTATTTCACCACCTTGTGAAAAATCTAAATAAAAATAGATGAAAAGAAATCCTGAACATTTAAAAGAGCCTTTTAGGGACTTCCCTGGTGGTGTAGTGATTAAGAATCTGCCTGCCAATGCAGGGGACATGGGTTCGATCCCTGGTCCAGGAAGATCCCACATGCCGTGGAGCAACTAAGCCCCTGTGCCACAACTACTGAGCCTGCGCTCTAGAGCCCATGAGCCACAGCTACTGAGCAACTACCAAAGCGTGTGTGCCTAGAGCCCATGCTCTGCAACAAGAGAAGCCACCGCAGTGAGAAGCCCGCGCACTGCAACAAAGAGTAGCCCCCCATCACTGCAACTAGAGAAAGCCCTCACACAGCAACAAAGACCCAACACACAGCCAAAAAAAAAAAAAAAGAGCCTTTTAAACAGCCAAACATTTTCATTGCAGGCATGGTACTCAAAGCAAAAAGAAAATTAAAAAGAGAGAGATAAAGAGGAAAAACGAGAGATCATTTATTTTATGCTACTCTCCCCCACTTGAGTAACCTTTTACCTCTCTCTTCTGATCCTTCAATGTCACTGCCCATCTTTGTGAACAATCATGCTCCTTTCTTATTGCAAAATGTTTCAGAATTGTTTTAAATAAAAATCTAACACATAAATAAAAATAAAATCTAAAAATGTTATTTTTACTTTTCTGTATATATACTTTATTGGAAGAATGAAAGAAAATCTGTATTGTATTTGGCAATTGTGCTGAAATGAAATAAAGAAATAGGAAGTGGTTAGCTGTACCAAAAGTTAATTTTAAGTTATACACCAGGCATTTAAATTCCCAAGTGATGACAGAAACAGCTTGTGACTAGTGAGCCCACCCAATTAATGATTTGGTGACACCGCATGCTGACTGGAGACAAACACACTTCGCAGGTGAACCCAGCGAAACACCACTATCCCTCACTGGACAGACACAGTGTGCCTCTCTGCCTGTAAAGGCATTTTATTAAAATCATTTCTCTGCAGTAAAAGTCAGTGACAGGGCATTAACCAAGTCAGTTGGCAAACATTATTAGGTTTTTTAGATAGAATGCTTCTAAATGTCAGTCTCATACTAACCTAAAAGTGCATATAATATCCAGTGCAAACCCTACACTAAGTTATTAAGTAATAAAATGTAGCGTGATTCTAATATTCTCCAGACTACCCATTCTTTTTGGGAGATCCTTCCCAAATCTACACTTCCCCACTCATGCACCTACAGACACATGCATGTGTATACACACATCTCATGAGAGATGTCAATTTCAAAGGCTTTTTCAACTCACCTATGGAAAATTGCTCTCGGGAAAAAAGAAAACTCTAAATACTTAACTCAGAGTGTCATTTATAACGTGAAAAATGTGTTATTCCTAGTGGTATTTGTATTTTGTCCTTAAAATAAAAACAAAAAAAGAAAGGGAGTGTCCCAAAGGAATGAATATATACTGATGAGATTTCAGAAATCCAATGGCAGTGGATCCCTTATTTGCGTAGTCACATCCCTGTGACTCTGAAATCTCACAATTCTAGGTGACCATCTCTGTTTTTAAAGCATATCTACCCAAACTGCACACATAATATGGGCTGCTGTGTTAGGCCCAGGATTCCAAAGTTGTAGATCTTAAGCAGCACTGAAAACATGTAGACATATTTAAAATACATCACGTATTGACTTGGTCAGCAAGGCATTCTAAGGATATTTCAGAGTCAACAGAAATCATCCACAAGGCAGGTACAAGGGGCCATTGTGCTGGCAATAAATATAACAAGGGTCAATTCCAGGCAGAGACGATCTCTTGATTGGACCATATAACATATACAGATTCACAGAACATAGATAGATCACATGGAAAAGTTTTGCATCCATTTATATAAAAACATCATTTTTCCTAACACACAGACAGGTTCTTTACTTCCTGTAAAAGGCTGGAAGATATATCAACACTATATACATTTTTTATGCATCTTTATTGGCATATAATTGCTTCACAATGCTGTGCTAGTTTCTGTTGTAAAACAGAGTGAATCAGCCATATGCATACATATATCCCCATATCCCATCCCTCTTGCACCTTCCTCCTACCTTCCCTATCCCACCCCTCTAGGTCGTCTCAAAGCACCGAGCTGATCTCCCTGTGCTATGCTGCTGCTTCCCACTAGCTATCGATTTTACATTTGGTAGTGTATATATATATCAATGCTACTGTCACTTTGCCCCAGTTTCCCCTCCCCCCGACCATGTCCTCAAGTCCGTTCTCTATGTCTGCGCCTTTATTCCTGCCCTGCCACTCGGTTCCGCAGTACCATTTTTTAAGATTCCATATAAATGCGTTAGCATACGGTATTTGTTTTTCTCTTTCTGGCGTACTTCACCCTGTATGACAGACTCTAGGTCCATCCACCTCAACACACTACAAATAACTCAATTTTGTTTCTTTTTATTTCCGAGTAATATTCCATTGTATATACGTGCCACATCTTCTTTATCCATTCATTTGTCGATGGACATTTAGGTTGCTTCCATGTCCTGGTTATTGTAAATAGTGCTGCAATGAACACTGTGGTACATGTCTCTTTTTGAATTACGTTTTTCTCAGGGTATATGCCCAGCAGTGGGATTGCTGGGTCATATGGTAGTTTTATTTTTAGTTTTTTTTAAGGAAACTTAATACTGTTCTCCATAGTGGCTGTGAAAGCAATCTTGAGAAAGAAAAATGGAGCTGGAGGAATCAGGCTTCCTGACTTCAAACTATACTACAAAGCCATAGTAATCAAGACAGTATGGTACTGCCACAAAAACAGAAATATAGATCAATAGCACAGGATAGAAAGCCCAGAGACAAACCCATGCACATATGATCACCTAATTTATGACAAAGGAGGCAAGAACATACAATGGAGAAAAGACACTCTCTTCAATAAGTGGTGCTGGGAAAACTGGACAGCTACATGTAAAAGAATGAAATTAGAATACTACCTAACACAATATACAAAAATAAACTCCAGATGGATTAAAGACCTAAATGTAAGACTGGACACTATAAAACTCTTAGAGGAAAAACACTCTTTGACAAAAACCACAGATCTTTTTTGACCCACCTCCTAGAGTAATGAAAATAAAAACAAAAATAAACAAATTGGACCTAATGAAACTTAAAAGCTTTTGCACAGCAAAGGAAACCATGAACAAGACAAAAAGACAATCCTCAGAATGGGAGAAAATATTTGCAGATGAAACAATGGACAAAGGATTAATCTCCAAAATATATAAACAACTCATGGAGCTCAGTATCAAAAAAACAAATAACCCAATTACAAATGAGCAGAAGACCTAAATAGGCACTTCACCAAAGAAGACATACAGATGGCCAAGAGGCACATGAAAAGATGCTCAACATCACTAATTATTAGAGAAATGCAAATCAAAACACTATATACTTTAGTAATGTGTGCTCTTTCCTGAGATTCTGAGGCCAAGATAAATGCATATGGATTCATATTAAATCTTTTTTTATTTTAATATTGTTTTATTTATTTATTAAATCTTGTTTTCATTTTAATCAGAAATTCTCATTTTTAACTATCACAAAGGAGGTCTACATTAGTTGCATAGAGTATGATTGGAGAAAATGCAGAAGTAGTGTATTGTTTACGCATGGTTTTTAAAAAATTAACTGAATTCTTCTTTGACTATAACTCAGTTTCTTTAGGCTTAGTTTATTTCAGGCTAAGGTTTTATGAGCATTTACCAATTTAGGCTTATCTTTGTAAGAATAGAAATTGATTTTCTACTATAGGTGTCGTTCACTCTAGGGAATAGACACATTCTAGAAAGAGAGTTGCCGGAAATAATTTTTTGTCATACTTGCATTTTATTTTCCCCTTGACATTCATTTGAAACTTGAGGACTGTATAGCAAAATATTTCCACAAGAAAAATTCAAATCAAGCTTAGTCTTTGTAAAAAAAAAAAAAAAAGTTTTTTTCCTGAAAAAAAAAATAACTTCAATGTATAATTGGAAATTAGAATTTTGGGGTTATCAATTTTAGCATGTTGCCTTCAAGGTAGCATAACTGAAAACTGCAATTAAAAAAAGGGCAGAAAAGGACCTATGTTGTTGAGTTCTTCTATGTGCCAAGTGTCATTATCAAAATGTGTATAATTTATCTTCAAATTGAGATCCTTGGACTAATTGGATCATAGTCAGCTGACATGTATGTTCCAAGGCTGAGTCTAAGTCTACTGAAAAAGAATCAAAATCTCTGCGTGATGAAGCTGGGAAATCTGTATTTTTAACAAGCAGATCTGGTGTTTGTTAAATACGCTAAAGTTTGAGAAGCACTCATCTATGTTATAGGGTGTCCCTCTTTTCTAGGTAAAAATTTTCATAAATTAAGTGAGCAAAAAAGATACTGTTTACATAAATTCTTCATTTTTAATTTCTTAAGTGACTACTTGCATATGAAGAATTTCTCTTCATGAATTTTAACTGCAGAACTTGGATCTGTTGAGGATGGTATACAAATACAACTGACCGAGACACTGGATCTTTAGTCCATCGTATCCCTAACTCTTAAGGATAAGTCTTGTTTATTGAAGGGCAGAACAAAAGCTGTAAGGCTTGCATATGCCTAACTATATTTCCCCATTTCTTTCAGATGAATGGATCTTCCTAGGCTGAAACCCAAAGCTTACCACAAAAATGATTCTGAAAAATAGCTTAATCAAAACACTTTGATAAGCCATCAAAGATATTGCCTTTTACTAACATTCAGTAGAACACATATTGCGCTATACTAGGAACTGATAGCTCAAAAGCCAGTTGATGTCACAGACAGTGCTAAAGTGGTTCATGAATTTGAAATGACAACAGATGCTTTGAAAAAGGAAAGCCGGCTGGATTTTGACTGAACATGCTAATTTTCAAAAGAATCATTCCCAGCTCGATTTTATACAGTGCAACCTGTTAAGGCTATTTGGAAATCACAGGAGCTGGTGATAAAATGATATTGAGCTCAATTACCCATTATCAGAGGAAAAGATACCAGCATCCCTCTAGTCCCTTTGCAGGTTTGTTTGAATACACAGTACAAGAGGGGAGCAGTTAGACGACACAGAGGACAAGTGGCTGTGTGCTCAGGGAGCTATCAGAGTGAATAAGTGACAGAATTTGGGGATACGTTCCTGCTAATTTGGTTCTGCATTGACATTAAAGCTTTAATTTCTCTCACTTGAGAAAAGAGAGTTAAACAGCCTCTATCCTTAAGGCAAGATTAAATTGAATCCTTTATCATGGGGATCCATAGAGGATGAGATTAAGAATTCTCATCAGTCAGTTAACTTTAGAAAATACTTAATTGTAGGATCTCATGGTAGAGCAAAGTTCCTTTATAGTCAAGTTTCCTTTAGCGGCAGAAAACTAAATGTAGGAATTCAGGACTTTGGGGATTGACTGACAAGTTAATGTCAGTCCTTGACCTGCTCAAGCATTTTAGAAACTCTCCTGATTAAATCACCAGTGAGAGGATGGCCCTGTTGTACACACAACAGCGATGGATGTTGGCCCCAAATATTTTCTCTTGTTGTCTGATATCTCCTCTATTTATTCTAATTCTTTAAGGCTCTCCTAAGGATACAATTTTTGCTTGAGCTTTAGCATTCTTCAGGGTGAAGTGAACGAGGCATTTATCTCAGGAACAAAATTAAGGGAGTGCTAGAAAACCCAAGAGTCAAGATATATAACACCTAACATGATATTTCAAAAAATCAAAAATAATGCAAAAAAAATTCCACGAGGAACCAAATATCGAAATTTTAAATATAGTGTGTTGTTGTTGCTTAGACCCTACTATGCAGTGAGAGCAGTTCTTTCCTGGGCCCAGAGCCCCTACATCTTCCTTGTCCCTCCAGGTTCCCCTCCAGGGGGATTTATGAGGCTTGACAATGGCATGCTAACAAATTACACAACCATAGGGTTTGTATATAGTTTTATTTTTATTGTAAGTCTTTATTAATTTTTACCCTTTGGTTCAAAATATAAGAGGATATTTGCATAAGTGAATACAGGGGGGCATTTTTTTCCATTTGCCCCAGGCATGACACTTTGATTATCTTAAACTATTTAATACACAGCTACTGTAAGCTATCTCATTAGCCACATCTGAATGACAGAATAGAGATACTTGAAATTTCAAATAACTCCTATTTATGTTTTTAAGAAGCCATAGTCCTGCAGTTAAATTGATTCTCCTTCTTTTCCCACTATTTAATTTGTATTATGTTCTTTGAAATATGATTAACCACCCTTTTCACAAATCAAAAATATGGATTTTGTGTTTTAAACTTAGGAATATTATATCCTGATTGACAAGCAGTCAGAAAGGTTAGAAAGAACTAAAGAATTTTATCTCTAGTCTGGGCCAAAAAATCCAGCTTAGAAAGTTGCCTATAGAGAAACTTAAGAGAGATTTACTGGAAACATTTTCTGGCTTTTAAAGCCAAATGCCATTTAATGGGCAACCAAATGCCATTTAGTGTAGAGTGCATAGAATTCTAACAGCAATAGCAGAAGTGCCCCATCTAATTGGCTACTTAAACAGCTGAGGTCACATGTATCAATCAAGACGGCAGTTATTTTGGAAATGTATCAGTGGGAAAAGTAAGGCTGAAGGAATACTGAAATACTTTTCATAGTTTTCTTTCTAAAAAAATAGTAGAAATCTAATTTCAGAGTGGTCATATACTTGCTATTTTTCTGATTAATTGTAAAGATTTAAATTTAACTCTTTTCCTATAAAATTTCACCAGTTCCAGAAAAGTAACATCTAGTGTTCCTTGTCATCATTTTCAGTCTAAAAGTTTTTTATTTTATTTTATTTTAATCTTTTTGTTAGTTTCTAGTCTAAAAGAGTTTTAATAAAATATTTAGAATATTCCATCCCATGTGAATATCTTAGAATGCCTGCTTCTTTGGGGGTACAGTTTGAAAGGGAGTAAATTTTTTAGATGGCACTTATATCAAACCTTTATAGATGACAGAAATTATGAAGACAATAACACACTTAAGAACACATTTCTAAGGATTTCTTCTTTTTCCTCTACCTCCTTATCTTCCCTTCCTTCTATTACCCCTTCTTCTCTTGTTTTTGATTTGTTGTCATTTGTTTTTAATTGAATTGACCTCAAAAAATATATCTAAGTCAAGCTAATAAGAAGGTAAGTACCTTACTCTGAATGTAGAAAAACCTAAAATTACTTTTAAATTTAGTTTCTGACAATGCTTTTGAAGCCATTATGATTTTTTTTAAGTTGTAGGTATTGGTTTAGGGAAAATATAAAATTTATGCATATTTTTGGAAGAGTTCATAAATCCATGCTTATTTTTTCTTTCTCAGCAAATAAGAGATAGACAAACAAATTTCAGAATTACCAGGAGCAGACAGAGAGGAAAAAGTAAGATAAAGGAGACTATACGAAGAAAAGAACTGACAGTACAGACTTTTTAACTCATATATATTTTTCACATACACCTTGTTATTGAAAGTGAATGGTATGAACCTTTATTAACCCCAAAGTGTATGGAATGTGAAACTGGAGGGAGAATTTGCAAATATGTTTTCTCAAAAAGGATTACCTTCTTTTTGTGGCAATGTTATTTGAACACCTACTGCTGGCTATCAAGATTCAAACTGTTCTTTTATGAACATCCCCCTCACCTAACCCAATGAATATATTCAAGAAAGAATACAAGGAAAGAAATGCTATGTCTAAGTTTCTCTCCTTCCTTTTACGAAGGGGAAAGTCAGGCTTCTGTTATTTCGTCAGGAAAGTATAATTCATATGTCATTAGAGGAAACTACACCCCTTATAATGAGTATCTCATTCATTTTCCCTCTCTCTCTCTCTCTGTCTCTCTCATACACACACACACACACACACACACACACACACACACACAATGCATGGTTCTGGGTAGGATTAATTCATTACTCTGATTTCCACATGCACTCATTGTTTTCTTTCCTCATCAACAATAGGCCAGCACCTACAACAGAGTAAGGATGTAGGAGCTGGGGAGACAGTTCTGAAAGTAACACTGTCATTACACTCAAAGATTTCCTAATCTCTTCGTGAACAGGGATACGGTGTGTCTGGGGTGTATGTCTGCCTGTTGCCATTCTCTACACAGAGTAGTTTCGTGTTCACAGAGGCTTTTCAAGAACTATCAGGGAATTAAGTTTGTTCCACTGATTTCATCTCCATTTCTATGTTTATTCAGGGCAGAGGTTACTGATTCTAAAACAAAATACCTTGGAGACATTCTTATCCTTAGTAAAAATTCTCAAAATTAAAATTTCCACCTTAAATGGTTTTCTTATTAACTTAATAAATGTGTATCGAGCCCCTATTATGGGTGAAGCACTTATACTTGATAGATTATGATAAGGAGACACGTGCACCCACACAGATAAAGGATGACAGATAAAGTCCCTGCTGCTCTGGAGTAGATGATGTGCTTGGGGGCTCCATTTTCTTTTCTGAATACAAACTAAGAATAACATAGAGACTTCCCTGGCAGCACAGTGGTTAAGAATCCGCCTACCAATGCAGGGGACACAGGTTCGATCCTGGCTCCGGGAAGATTCCACATGCCACAGAGCAACTAAGCCCGTGCACCACCACTACTGAGCCTGCGCTCTAGTGCCTGCGAGCCACAACTACTGAGCCCATGAGCCACACCTACTGAAACCTGCACGCCTAGAGCCCGTGCCCCACAATAAGAGAAGCCACCACAATGAGAAGCACACACACTGCAACAAAGAGTAGCCCTTGCTCACCACAACTAGAGAGAAGCCCTCGCACAGCAATGAAGACCCAATGCAACCAAAAATAAATAAATAAATAAATAAATAAGAATAACATAGTATGACGCAGTAGTGAGTAACCCTGTCAAAGGCCCAAGAACAATGATGCAAGATGCTTAGGTATTTTAAGCAGTTGCCAAACACTAGAAAACTGACTCAGTGCTTGATAGACCACTTTGTGAAAACAAAAATAAATAAGCAAAACCAAAAGTTAAAATAAGAACAAAAAGGATATTGCACCTCAATATTACGTACCTATGACTAACTTCATTGTAAGCTCCCTTGCTTGTAATTGTAGTGTGGTTGTATTAAAGTTTTTAGTTATTACTTTGGTTTATTTTCCCACAGACAAGTTAATATTGATTTAGGATACATGGTGATCTCAATGAATACATTTCATTTCCTTTTTCTCTTTTTTTTTTTTTTTTTGCGGTACACGGGACTCTCACTGTTGTGGCCTCTCCCATTGCGGAGCACAGGCTCCGGACGCGCAGGCTCAGTGGCCATGGCTCACGGGCCTAGCCGCTCCGCGGCATGTGGGATCTTCCCAGACCGGGGCATGAACCTGTGTCCCCTGCATCGGCAGGCGGACTCTCAACCACTGCACCACCAGGGAAGCTCCCTTTTTCTCTTTTTATAGACAAAATTTGACACCATGCAACAAAAATACTCAAGCCCATTACTTTTCCCCCCTCAAAATCTAGGAATGGGGGGAGATGGAGCAAAGTTATCCCCTAAAGATTATGTAAATCAAGGCACAGCCACATAACAAAACTGTATTTAGCCGAGCTGCTGATGGTAAGCAGGTTTATCTCAGGGGCATTTGGAAACAGATGATATCTTGGCTCTTAGCACTGACAGAGAGAATTCTGTGAGGCTCTGGGTTCATGCTGAGTGATTGCCAGTGAGTCCATTTCAGTAAATGAGGGTTTTTCTATTTTCTTATGAGAGACTGAGCCCTTCATGCCATGTTTTCTTTTCACAGGCCCTCCGGTTACTTTAGTCCCTTTGTAGATGTCCTACCTTAGATTTCAAATCTATCTATATGTGTTATACATGTCAACATATATATTCAAAAGTTAATTGGGGATTGCTAAGAAATATTTTCAGAACCTATAAAGTCCCAATTATAAAAGTATTTCAATTAAACAAAATTAACAGAAAGGTAATAAACTTGAAAATGATGTTTAACGCATGTTACAGAGTTGAAATCTTTGATCCATAAATTGCTCTTATAGCTACAAGAAAAACACCAATGCTCATGAGAAAAAAATTAACGAGCAAAGGATGTGGACAATTCCTAGAAGATGAAACACAGGTTGATAACTAATAAAAAATACTGCTCATTGTCAGTAATAAACAATAAATGCAATGATTACAAAGCAACAAAATATATCATACTGCCTTTATGTTAAAACAACCCTAAAATTCCAGAAGCTTAAAATCATGGTGATTAATTTCTTATTCTTGCTGTATGTCAACCATAGGTCGGGTGAGGGCTCTGCTTACGACTCTCAGTACCTTCAGACCAGACCTAAGGTGGTACAATGACTTTGCCAGAAAAAGAGGGCTTTTCTGTGGTTCTCACTGACTATTGAATAGCTCAAAAATGACACAGGTCACTTTGATTCAAAACTTATTGAGCAGAACTGTTCAAATGGCTCCAGTTAACCACAGATTTCTAGAATTAGTTAGAGGTTTAAAAGTATTTGATAAGTAGCAATAATGACAACTGCACTGCCATTCCCTTTTTCCCTTTATTTTTCTCCATACTATGGGATCACTTCTAAGTTATATTATTAACTTACTTATTCTTTTCATTGTCTACGTTCCTCCCCCGTGCCCTTCTGCACCGAGAAAGTAAACTCCATGAGAGCCTAAGGGCACAGACATTGTCTACCTTGTTCCTCACTGTAACCCCAACACCTAGAACACGGTCTGGTTCATAATAGTTGCTCAGTATAGAATTGTTAAAAAATAAAGAATGTATTTTTAAAACTCCATCTGGTTCATGTTTTAAAAATTCTAGCATAATCTCAAATGCTAGCAAGAAATGTAGATGGATATTTGTATATACAGCTAGTTAATCAGAAATCTGGGTTCACACTTTCTGGAAATCAATGTGGCAATATGCAACAAGAGTCTTAAAAGATTCAGGCAGTTTGTTAAAACGATTTCTCTTTTAAGAATCTCTCCTAAAGAAATAATCATAAATGTGAGAAATCGTTTAAAAGAAAAATGTTCATTTTAGAACCATTAAAATAGTAACTATTTAAAAACAATCTGAATTTCCAATGACAACATTATGATTAAATGCATTGGTATGTCTATTTTTATTTATTTATTTTGCGGTACACGGGCCTCTCACTGTTGTGGCCTCTCCCGTTGCGGAGCACAGGCTCCGGACGCGCAGGCTCAGCGGCCATGGCTCACGGGCCCAGCCGCTCCGCGGCATGTGGGATCTTCCCGGACCGGGGCACAAACCCATGTCCCCTGCATCGGCAGGCGCGCTCTCAACTACTGCGCCACCAGGGAAGCCCGATATGTCTATTTAAACATTTACTATTCTATCACTGAAAGTTAATGTTATGAAGAAAACACTCATAATTCAATGCATATGTGGCCTAAGTTAGTAAACATATACACTAAAGAAAAAATTAGGGAGAAATTTCCTAATCAGAGGCAGACAGAGCTTTCGTTTCCACCTTACCTTCCTACTGCAAATACCTAGAACTGACCAATGAATTAATAAATCCATAATTGCAATAAAAATTAAGAGAAAGTGACAGTAAAATATAACCTTTGAGGAAACTTAATGAAGGAAAGCAAACAGGATCTGATTGACAAAGAGAGAAGCAGAGCCTAAAATGTGCACACAAGCAAGCTTCAAAGAAGATGGAGCTGTTCTGGGTATCCTCAAAGTGCACATGAAACCTTATAAAGAGCAGTGAGGGCCTAGGTCCATGTCTGGGTGATTAGAAAAGAAAGCTAGGCTGGCTGCCCTCCCCTCGGTCTGGTTATTAAGCAATTGACAACAGAATTGTTTGATTCCCAGACTGCAGCAGTGTTTACTCAAACAGGCAGGTGAATTCAGATGGGAGAGGAGTCAATACCCTTTATCTTTCAGCCCTTTGACAGTGGCACTAACCTCTGCAATTCCCCCAAAGATGTGGTTTGCTTTGCAAGTACAGTTTTGGTCGGGGCATAGGGGAGAGGACATTCCAAAGGTTTCTTTTATTTGGCCCTTCCTAATTAACAGCTCTTATCAAATAAACATGCATGCACTTAGCAACATAGTTCCAAATTATGTTATGTAATAAAAAAAGACAGAAGTATATGGATAAATTTTAAAAGACACAGCCATAGGGACTTCCCTGGTGGCGCAGTGGTTAAGAATCCACCTGCCAACGACGGGGACACGGGTTCAAGCCCTGGTACGGGAAGGTCCAACATGCCGCGGAGCAACTACTGAGCCTGTGCTCTAGAGCCCACGTGCCACAACTACTGAGCCCGCGTGCCACAGCTACTGAAGCCTGTGCGCCTAGAGCCCGTGCTCCACAACAAGAGAAGCCACTGCAATGAGGAAGCCCATGCACCACAACGAAGAGTAGCCTCTGCTCGCCGCAACTAGAGAAAGCCTGCGCGCAGCAACAAAGACCCAACGCAGCCAAAAGAAAAAAAAAAAACGCTTCTAAAAAATTATACACAACCATAAAGAATAGTCCTGCTATAAATTCTGGACTTGGGAAATAGCCACAGAATGGATCTACAGTCCTCCTGGACCCACTGTGAGACTGATGTAAGCCCAGACTCCTTTACCATCACCTGACTTTCACAGGCCCCACTTTGACCTGTGCACTCCAGTGGCATTTTAGTCAGTTCCGTGCTGGTGTTTAATAACTCCCAAAACTTCTGAACATTTTCATTTCTCTCATGCACAGTTCTCCTGGTAAGCTGTTTCAATTCCCTCCACTAAAGTCTTAGAAGAAGATTTACTTGTGGCTATGCTTTCAGGGAGATTTCTTAAAAGGATCTGGACTCCCTGTCAATCAAGGAGCTCTGAGACCTGGGTAAGAGGCAGTAAATCCCTAGTACAGTTACTTGAGTCAATTTCTGCTTAGCTGACCTAGAATTTTACAACTTAGGTAGATCAAGCAGTACCTTAATGTGCCACCTGTTTTATTTCTAAAAACAGCATGATCAATTTGCCACCATCACAGATGCTGTGGGCAAGAATCCTCTGATTACCACTCTGTTTTATTATGGTTTATTGTGGTAAATGCAGCCACCTTGTTGTTACCTTGTGCCACCTTACGTTGTTACTTGGTCGCCACCACTCTCAGTCCCACTGTTCTTGCAAAACAATGGAAGCAAATTCCACTGTGGCATTTTCACATTCTTACTGTATTAGTTTTCTAGGGCTGCCATAACAAAATACCACAGACTGGATGGCTTAAACGTAGAAATTTATTTCCCACATTTCTGGAGACTGGAAGTCTAAAATCAAGGTGTTGGCAGTTTGATTTCTCCTGAGGTCTCTCTCCTTGGCTTGCAGATGACCATCTTCTTGCTGTGTCCCTACATGGCCTTTTCTCTGTGTGCATGCATCCTGGTGTCTCTTTTTTTGTCCTAATCTCCGCTTCTTATAAGGACACTAGCCAGATTGGATTAAGGTCCATCCTAATTGTCTCATTTTAACTTAACTAGCTCTTTAAAAGGCCTTATCTCCAAAGGCAGTCACATTATGAGATACTGGGGTTAGGGTTTCAACATCTGAATTTGGTGGGGGGGGACACAATTTGGTCCATAACAATTTTCTTGGACATCTGAGGACAACCAGAAGAGAGCTTTTAAAGTTTTTTCATGACTGAATAATATACCTTTACTACACCATATATGCATGATCCTTTCATTAGTTGGTGAGAAGTGATATCCTATTGTGGTTTTGATTTTCACTTCCCTGATGATTAATGATAGAACACCTTTTCACATACCTGTTGGCCATCTGTACATTTTCTTTGGAAAAATATCTATTTGAGCCCTCTATTTTTTAAATCAGAATTGTTGTTGTTATTGTTGTTGAGTTGTATTAGTTCCTTATACATTTTGGATATCAATCCCTTATCAGATATATGGTATGTAGGTATTTTCTCCTATTCCACAGATTTTTAAAATTTTGTTGATTGTTTCCTTTGCTATGCAGAAGCTTTTTAGTTTGATGTAGTCCCACATGTTGATTTTTGCTTTAGTTTTCTGTGCATTTGGTGTCATATACAAAAAATTATTGGCAAGGAGATTTTTCCCTATGTTTTCACCTCAGAGTTTTATGGTTTCAGTCTGACATTTAAGTCTTTAATCCATTTTGAGTTAATTTTTTGACAGTGCTGTAAGATAGCTGTCCAGGTTCATTCTTTTGCATGTGGATATCCAGTTTTCTCAACCCCATTTATTGAAGAGACTATTTTTTTCCCCATTGTGTGTTTTTGGTGCCCTTGTCAAAGATTAGCTGACTGTATATGAATGGATTTATTTCTGCGCTCTCCATTCTGCTCCATTGGTCTATATGTCCATTTTTATGCCACTATCATACTGTTTTGAATACTAAAGGTTTGTAATCTAGTTTGAAATCAGGAAGTGTAATGCCTCCAGCTTTTTTCTTCTTTCTCGAGATTGCTTTGACTATTTGAGGTCTTTTGTGATTCCATATGAATTTTAGGATTCTTTTTCTTATTTCAGTGAAAAACATCACTGTAACTTTCAAAGTATTCTTATGCATAATTTTTAATTTTCCTAAAAATTCTATCTTAAATAGGTTCATTCAGGTAGTATTTTATAGATTTTTAGTCTTCTCTTTGCTTAAGGTTTATATAGGAGAATTAGTAATTGCTCCTTGCATGAGATCCTTGTTTTCTTTTATTAAAAAAGGAATTCCAAATAAATTGATTTAATAGGTTATTTTAATGACTTTCAGACTACTTTTTAAGAAATATTTAACAGATATAAACTGTTTCTCTATGTATACATTATTCATTAAAATATTTTAAAATTTATCAGTAAATATTTACTTAGCACCTCCTATATGCCTAGTACTATATCAGGCACTAGAGCCTGAGGGACAAAAGAAAATGCTAGTTTCTACAATGCATGTAAAACATACACACAAAGTAGCCACACGAAGTGAGAACTCTGGGATTTATTTGCTATGTATTTATGTACTAATTCATATATTCTTTCTCCTTAGCAAGAGAACTATAACTTTTCAAGAGAATTTATGTATATATTTACATATATATATATGTGTATTTTATATATATATAATTTCATTAGCTGGAAATCTCTGGTCTTATAGAGATTTGATTATATTTGACTAAAATCCTAACTCTATGAGTTCTGATAACCCAAAGTCCACCCCATGTTTGGAAGACTTTACTCCTTAATTTCTAGCTTACCTGAGCCTTTATGCTTCTACAACCTTACCTGCCTCTTAATCATTTACACATACACACACAACCAATAAACTAAGGTTTTGTTGGTTTTATTGCTTTACCTGAGATTTAGGAGAAAAAGACAGGGTGACATGGTAGAGCAAGTGGTCTTCCACTGTATCCTTCAGTCAACCCAGCATTTTTCTTCCTCTCCCACTCCTCTCTTATTTCTTCTGGGAAAACTACCTCTTTCTGTTCTATGCAGAACTATCCAGGTTTGACATCAATCAACCATCGTGCTCCACAAATCTCATCTCATCTCATCTTGTTAACCAAGCTTATTAAGCCACTTTCTTGAGAAAGTTGACGCTTTCCTTAAAGAAAATCCTCACATCTGCTGTACACAGAATAAACTGCTTGAAATTCTGTTACAGTTCAATCTGTAAAAACTCAGTGAGAAGTGGGCACTTTCAAGGGGGTAAACTGTTACAATTAAAATAAATGATTATTTGATTTAAAATGTGACTTATCATGGATAAGATCACACACTGTTATCACTATGTCCATCTTTTACAGATCAAAACAACAGGTATCAAACTGTCCCATGGGTTTTCAAGCTTTTCTTCCTACTCTTTCTTCCTTGCCTTCTCCACCTCAGTTAATGGCAACAGTACCACACAGCTGCCCAGCCAAGTAGGCATATTCATCCCTTTCTCCCTTATACTCTACATTCAATAAGTCTGCAAGTCACATCAGCTTTACCATGAACACATATCCTTCATCTAACAATTCCTCAATGTCACCATTGTGACAACTCTGGCATGAAGCACACTCATTCTTCACCCGGACTGGGGCAATAGCATCCAAGCTGATAGTCAGAGAGAAGGCTTCCGAATATGAATCAGATTACATCATCTTCAGCCTATAAAATCTTTTAATGTTTTCTCATCGTTTTCATTTTTATTTATTTATTTTTAAACAACAGAAATTTATTTTCTCATTGTTCTAGAGGCTGGAAATAGGAGATCAGAGCGTCAACATGGTCAGTTTCTGATGAAAACTCCCTTCCTGGCTTGTAGACAACCGCCTTCTCATTGTGTCCTCACAGGGATGGCCTCTCCTTAGCGAGTACACAGAGAGAGAGAGAGAGAGGGTGAGCTCTCTGGTGTCTCTTCTTTCTTTTTTTTTTGAATGGACCTAGAGACTGTCATATAGAGTGAATTAAGTCAGAAAGAGAAAAACAAATATCGTATATTAACACATATGTGTAGAATCTAGAAAAATGGTACAGATGTTCTTACTTGCAAAGCAGAAATAGAGATAGACGTAGAGAAAAAACATATGGATACCAAGGGGGTAAGAGGGTGGGGTGGGTGGGATGAATTGGGATATAGGGATCGACATATATACACTATTGGTACTATGTATAAAATAGATAACTAATGAGAACATACTGTATAGCATGGGGAACTCTACTCAATGCTCTGTGGTGACCTAAATGGGAAGGAATCCAAAAAAGAGCATATATATGTATACATATATCTGATTCACTTTGCTGTACAGCAGAAACTAACACAACACTGTAAATCAATTACACTCCAATAAAAATTAATTAAAAAAAAAAGAAGAGACCTCTCATCGTTTTTAGAAAAAAATCTTATCCCTCACCCTGGCTAACAAAGTTCAACATGCTTCCTCCTAATTATCTTAACTCATGTCTTGCATCTTCTCCTCTTGTTTACAAGGCTCCAGAGTCCCATTAAACATGTGAGCTTAGGTTCAGTCTCAGAGCCTTTGCACTTGTGTTCCTTCTGCCTGAAATATCATTTCCCCTGATCTTCAAATGATGGAGTCAGTACAGATATCATCTCCCAGAACTATTTGGCCACTGAAGTTGACATACCACTGCCATGCTCTGATTATTCTGTTTTATACTCTTTAGAGCAACTTTTATTAATCCAAATTAATAATTTTCTTTGCTTATTTGTTAAATACCCACCTTCCCTGGGTAGAATGCAATAATGAAATCAGAGACTTTTCTCTTTTGGGGCATCTAAATAGCCTGTAACACATAACAGGCATATAATAATATTTGTGAAATAAAGAAATAAATGAATAAGCATGGCAAAGAGTTACAAGATGTTATTCATTCAAGGAGAAGAACTGGTCAATGTAAAGAAGCACTAATATATTTAAAAGAAGAAAAGAAATTGAGAGACCAAATGTAAAGTTGGACCAAATATATTACAGAAAGCAAGTATCAGTCATATTGATTCAGCATTCCAACCCTGCTTATCATTCAATCATTTCTTCTCTCTAATCTTCTCTTATTTTTTGTGATATATAACATTATTATATAGACTCTTTTAAGTATTTTTATGGGGAAGGGGTTACTATAACTTTGGATAAATTATACCTTTTTGGTAGCTGAAACTGGGGGAACCTGACTCAAGTCATTATGCTGTCCAGGCAAATAAAGCCTGAAAGGACAAGAGAAACCAGAGATTTCAATAAAGTATCTGAAACCAGTCATCTGGGATACTTTTCTGGTGAACAGCTGAGAATCTCTAAACTTAGCTCTATTTTTGGAGAAACATCAAAGAATGGGTCTTTGAACCGTGGTAACGCATGTAAATATTCATAGTTCTTTTTTATACAAAGAAGAAGGCTGTGCATCGATTAATGTTGAACAAAAGAGCAGGGTATATTTTGTGTCAACTTGACCAGTTAAAAGAGCTCAGCAATGAATGATTATCAGTTCACTAAAATAAAGTTTACTTAGGGATGATAAAATAAACTTCGATATTGATTTATGAGGAGCCTTGGAAAAGGGAAATTCTCTGTAAACGTGTACTCAATGGACCATCAATAACTGTGGCCTTCTTGCTTCATTTATCCTCATCTTAGCCTAAGAGGCTAAAATAAATATCAGATGCCTAGAGAAAAGTGTAAACAACATGTCATTCTAATAAACCTCTTCACAGATCTCATTTATAAAACCTAGAACACCCACTTCAATGTAGTTTGTGTCTTAATCTATTTATATTTGGTATGCATCTCTAAGCAATTTTCTCAGGAATATATTTTTAGATCGCTGACAAAAATCTCTATTAATACAATGCAATATTCAAGTGACCGAAAAAAAAAAAAAGTTGTACTCAAACTTTGGAAACTAAAGATTTGTTTTAGACTAATATATTCAGTTGTATCCAAAATTATTTGATAAAAATTTAAATTAATATTTATTGGAATTATACTGCTAGTTTCATTATTGTCAGAATGGTATAAAATTGTTTGAAGTTTTATTTAATTTGAATAAGAAACATAGGCTTATGTAAATATAAAAACATTAAATCATATTCTGCCCATAATCACTGTGAAAATTATTTTAAAATGTGTGACAATATTTATGAAAAAACATGCGAAACATGGAGAGTAATTATGTATATTATAATGGTTATAATTTAAATTATTTCACATATGGATAAACACTAAAGTTTTTGAGTGAAATATTTTTATTGGATATAGATGATTTTTTAAATTTAAGAATAAATTATATGGCTTATAAAAACTCAGTATATATGTTAATCAATAAAAGCATGTGGAACAACTCTAGAACATCAAGTTAGACAAATGGGATGTTTGAAATCCAACGTGAAAAATATGATATAGAAAAAATAATAAGTATAATTAATATAGGAGTGAAAATGACAGGGTAGTTTGGATAAGGAAACTTTAAAATTAAAAAATAAGTCAGCAATATATAACTACAAAATTGAAAAGTATACAAATACAGCTACTAACTTTACAGGACAATGGGAGGAACATCTAAAGAAAATATAATCCAAGAAATTAGATGTAAAGGCACCTACTCCAAAGTTTGTCTGACCCAGCATTATTTTATTCTTCCTTTATTTCTATAATTTACAGATCCAATGACCAGAAGAAAAAGTAAGCAAAGGGTAAAATGAGAATTTAGGTTGAAGCCTGGATAATTCTAGACGCTATTATTATCACTCACACGTATATTTACTACAACAGGGAAGCTTGCTTGGCTGTGAGGATGGTGACTTCCATTTTGAATCTGAAATACTGAAAAATACCCGATTAGAGAAGTCAGGTAGGCAGAGGTATGGTACTTGGGAAACACGCCCAAGATACAGATAGACCTGGTAGTTATCAGAGATGAGAATGAATACGAGGTAAAATGTCTCCCTTTGAGGCAGGAGATAGATGGGCCCAAGGTTAGATATTTACAGCCAGCCTCCTCTTTGCACTTTGAAATAGAAATTAGCAACAGAAACAGGGTAACTAACCAGGCTTTGTCTCCTGAGGACATTTTAAGATAACAGTCGTCAAGGCAGGAATAGAGAGGGGCTAAGCCGTGTTTGAATAAAAGATCAAGAGGTCACATATTTCCCATCCTTGAGGCAAGGGAGACACTACACATGCGCAGAAAGGCTCACTGGGGATCAAAAAGGAGGGGGCACCACCCCATAATATGTGATGTCAAGGCCCCCACACCACAGGCCTCTGGGCTAGAATCCATCTTGGAAAAAAGTTATGTACGCATGTTGGGGAGGGTCCTAGGCCAGGTCAGGTGTGGAAAAAGAAACCAGATAATTGGCCACAGGTAAACAAAGACCCGGAAGAACTCCCTATGTAAACGACTTAACCGCCTCTTTACTGAGCTCCTCCTCTTTAGGGAGGGTGCCCACACCCTTCCTCCCGGGGTGTGCATCTCTGCCTTGCTTCTGTCTAAACTAAACAAAGTGTTTCTCCGTGTGCTCTTCCACTTGTTGTAGTGCTATGTCTCTAATAATAAACTTTGTACCTGATTTTATAGTTTTTTGCCTCCTTGAGAAATGCATTTTTCAATGGGGACAAGAGCAGGGAAAATTTGCCCTTGCTCGTCTGGTGGCTAGGATTCCTGGTTTTCATCCAGGCTACCCAAGTTCAATTCCTGGGCAGGGAACTAAGATCTTGCTTCAAGCCACCGCTCACTGCTGCCTCTCTACGATCACCTTCTCACTACTTAACATGTGGCCCTTTGTCTGGAAGCGTTCATATCACCTGGGAACTTGACAGAAAAGCAAAACCTGACCTCCTGGATCACAACTGTGGTTTAAGAAGATCTACCAGTGACCTGAATGCACGTTAAAATCTGAGAATCACCAGTGTAGAGAATAACATGAGAAATCAGGACTGTATCTGAGGAAATATAAATTTTAAGAAGAGGATGAAAGACCACAAATATCAATTTAAGGTATTAGAAGAAATTTAGGGAAAAGGACAGGTTTCATAAAACAAAAGGGAGGAAAGTTTTAAGGAAGGCCCCAAAATGTCTAATGTTTCAGAAAAGGTCAGTAAATAAACAATTACATGTGCCCCTAAAATCTGTCCACATGCAGTCATTAGGAATGTTTCTGTACCAACTTATGTTGAGCAAGCCAGATTTCTATGGCTTAGTGAGTGGTTACGAATTGAGGGATTTAACATGACAAATGGAGAAGAGATCACATTAACAAATTCTTGTCAGTGAAGGTACTGAAACATCTCACAGCAATGGGAAGACTGGAGGAAGTTTTTTGTTACAGGAGAATTTATGTATAAAGAGAAAGAAGTCAAGAAGGTATGGAGAAAAGGGAACCCCCTACACCGTTGGTGGGAATGTAAATTGGTGCAGCCACTATGAAAAACAGTATGGACGTTCCTTAAAATACTAAAAATAGAGCTACCATATGATCCAGCAATCCCATTCTTGGGCATATATCTGGAGAAAACTCCCATTCAAAAAGATACATGCACCTCAATGTTCACTGCAGCGCTATTTACAATAGCCAAGACATGGAAGCAACTTAAGTGTCCATCGACAGATTAATGGATAAAGAAGATGTGTGTGTATATATATATATATATATATATACATACAATGGAATATTACTCAGCCATAAGAAAGAATGAAATAATACCATTTGCAGCAACATAGATGGACATAGAGATTATCATACTAAGTGAAGTGAGTCAGAAAAAGACAAGTATATGATACCGCTTATGTGTGGAATCTAAAAAAAATGATACAGATGAATTTATTTATAAAACAGAAACAGACTCACAGACATAGAAAACAAACTTACGGTTACTGAAGGGGGAAGGGGTGGGGGAGGGATAAATTAGGAGTTTGGGATTAAAATATACACACTACTATATATAAAATAGAAAACCAACAAGGACCTACTGAATAGCACAGGGAACTATACTCAATATCTTGTAATAACCTATAAGGGAAAAGAATCTGAAAAAGGTATATATATATATATATATATATATATGTATGTATGTATAACTGAGTACACTTTGCTGTACACCTGAAACTATCGCATTGTAAATCAACTACAGTTCAGTAAATAAATCAATAAGCAAAAAAATGAATGAAAATAGATAAGAAAAAAGAAAAAGAAGTCAAAAGAGAAGCAGCTGATTGCCAGAATGAAGTAACTGCAGAACAGAAGTGTAGAAACCAGAACTCATTTGTTGGTGCTGGTGAAGAGGAAAGCATTACTTCCTCTGGATAGAAGTGAGGATCGAAGATTGAGTGCAAATTGTGTGTGCTTACACAAAGTGCACCTGCATTACTAACAGAAACATTAATAGAATAAAAATAATTCAGGAAGTAAGAGACTTTCCAACTAACTGTATTTATATTTCTCTGAAAGAGAGTAAGATAGGTTATGTGTTTAAGAGTTTGAACTCTAAAATCAAACTGTGTGAGTTGAATTCCAGTTCTTTGAACTCTCTTAAACTCAATCTTCTTTTCTGTAAGATGGGAATCATAATCAAACCTTTATATCAGAAGCAAACTACAGAAATTGTGCATAGGTGAATAAAGCAGAACATGAGTTAAATAAAGGGAACTGAGTAGGTCAGAGGTTCCCAGTATGCGGGACAGCTGAGAGCAGATGGGCAGGGTCAATGGCAGGATAGTTAACAGGGTCTTTCATCTTCTCCTCAAAACCCTGCCCCCGGGCTCATTCCCTCTCATGATCCCTTTTGGTTCTGACCACGAAGGAGGTCAAAGAAACGGAGAAGAAGAACTAGAGGCTGAGGACCAAAATCTAGAGACCTGTAATATGTAAAAGCCTATGATAAGGAGCAACTAGAGAAATAAAGAAATGTGAAAAGACAGAGGAATTTTAGGAAGAAGGAGCGTAAACGGTCAAGAACATCAAATGTCTCCGATAAAGTTAGATAAAGATAGTTTTAAGGGATGTCTGTGGTCAGAATAAAAGGAATAAACTTACATCTAAGACTGTGAGTGAAAATCGCCTATTTAGGGCTAGAGTTTAGAATGCAAAGATTCACATTCAAATGAATATGAATGTGTGTGTGTTACAATGGCTGAGGGATGTGTAGTTGTAAAATATGGAAAAAAATATTACCCATGCAGGTTAGGGCCTGATCGCAAGTAATGCAAGTACTACACTAGGGAATTCTTATTTGTTATGAGAGACAAACTTTATAGAATTGGCAGTCAAATCTACAGAGGTCATTACTGAAGACATAAGAATGGATAAACTCTCTGAGAGAGAAAATGCCAAGAGAGGATGTCAGAAGGAGGAAGACCAAGCTTTCACAGCTAGAATATCATTCTGAAAATGAATAATAAATAGGAGAATGAGTAAGTAGCTTCCAGGCCAACATACAGAGGGCAAGCTCAGTAGGACTGAGCATCTATATTCCAGAGTGCGCAATAAGTTCTATAGCATCAGCAATAGAGACATAAAGGAAGTGCAGAGCTGGTATGGTGGGTATATGCCAGAATGTTTATAGGAGGTTTGCAGTACTAAGAATAATGGTGGCAATATAGTTGCTAACTATAGGGAACAAGCTGGGTAAGAATTCTATTTTTTTTTTTCCTTGAAGTATATTTGACATACAATATTGGTTACAGGTGTACTGCATAGTGGGTCAACATTATGAAATGATCCCCCTGATAAGTCTAGTAACCATCTGTCACCATATGAAGTTATTACAATATTGTTGACTATATTCCCTATGCTGTACATTGCATCCCCATGACTTATCTTACGACTGGAAGTTTGCACCTCTCAATTACCTTCAACTGTTACGTCAATTTCCCCCACCCCTCCCCTTTGGCAATCACCAGTTTGTTCTCTGTATCTATGAGTCTGTTTCCATTTTATGTTTTTTCATTTGATTTGTTTTTTAGATTCCACATATAGGTGAGATCACATGGTATTTGCCTTTTTCTGTCTGACTTATTTCACTTACCACAGTACCCGCTAAATCATCCATGCTGTTGCAAATGGCAAGCTTTCATTCGTTTTTATGGCTGAGTAGTATTCCATTGTAAATGTATACACCACATCTTCTTTATCCATTCATCCACTGATGGACATTTAGTTTGCTACCATATCTTGGGTATTACAAATAATGTTGCAGTGAACACAGGGACGCATATATCTTTTTGAATTGGTGTTTTCATTTTCTTTGGACACATACCCAGTAGTGGAATTGCTAGGTTATACAGGAGTTCTATTTTTAATTTTTTTGAGGAATCTTCATACTGTTTTCCATAGTGACCACACCACTTCACATGTCCCACCAACAGTGCACTAGGATTCCTCTTTCTCCACAACCTTGCCAACACTTACTTGTTGTCTTTTTGATGACAGACATGGGTAGGAATTCTTGAGCTAATGTAGTAGGCAAAGTGCGAGATATTACTAGAATAATGGCTGTACTGGGGAGTGGGGAAGTGATCAACCAGGAAGTTTATGCCAGCTAGAGAAATGCCTAAAGCAATTTCAGAATGAAGACGTAGAAGAGACCAGGATAGAGTCATTTTCAGTGTGTGGCAATGCTCACTTATCCTAACGTGTGGGGAAGACAGAAGCATGGAGTGGGGATTCCCTGTTACGCATGTTGTCTTGTTCCATTCCCTCGCCTGAAGCACCCTTCATTAATTGATCATGGTTTTCCTTCATACTAAGCCCAGACAAACCCTGGAATATTTCCCTGCTTTAGTGAGTGGTGTGGACAATTTGTCTGTCTAAGGCAATCTGCCCACAAAATAAAACCTCATTGCCATTCATAGTTTGTGAAAAAGGATAAAATAACACAACAAAAAGGTCTGACAGATTGTAAATATGGATAATTGTATTAGGAAAGTTGCAGAGGGTCAAATGTTCAGAGAACCAAGCTGAGATGCTGAAATAATATAGAAAGTAGGAAATTAACAGAGATGGGAGGAAAGCAATCTGTGTAATGGTTTAAAGCGTATCCTTGCCCTCCTAGGTATTAGCTAGTGTTGGCTTAAGGAAAATCAGTGTTTTTGCATTAGACTGGAAATTAAGAATTGCTAAATTTATCAAATTATGATGTGCTTGATTCTGTAATGGTCTGCTCCCTTCATAGTGTGACAGATCACAGATCATTATCTAAGTAACTATTTGGCTTAGGCTTGCTTTTTGTTTCACATACAAATATCAGGAATTACATTTTAAGAACACTTCAAATTTTCAAGGAACTTTTAACTCAAAGGTGTTGCGACAACATCTGCAACAAGAACATAAACCTGAAATTTGTTATGAAAAACGTACATCTCAAGGTCACTTTTAACATGATCAGAAGGAAAGTCAAAATCAAATCTCCCTTTTCAAACTAGAGAGGTTTCCTTCACACATTTAAACCTGTTAATTGCATATCTAAGCCTTTTGCCCTGAAGTCCTTAATTATAACACAGACTTTAGCTCAGTTTCATCTCATAGGGATATTTCTGAGATACTAGCCATACAATAATTTGGTTTTATTATTCAAATAACTACAGCAGCATATCAAACACTATCAAATTACACAGCAAAAGTGTAAGGACTAGTTGTAGATGATTAAAAAGAAAGACAGTTTCTAGAAAGAAAACATGATTATAAATTAGCCTTGAGGAAAAAAAGACAATATCCCAGCCACTTGGTGCCCATGATGGCTTATCACTTGTATGTGAGAACTGGGGAAAAGAGGATGAAATAATGAGTTGATAAAAATATGCAAGTGAGCTACAAAAATCAAATGATGGTCCAGTGCTTTACTCACTGTTAGATACAAGAAAGGTAATTCTGCATGTAATTTTATTCCTGCGTCATTTCAGAAGAATAAAAATAAAAGAAGAATGATGGAATTTATTATTGTACTTAAATGAAACCTGTACTGCACCGAGCAACATGCACATCCATTATGAATAAGATGTAGAAAGTGGCAGACCAGAGGGAGAAGAGGAAGAGGCAGAAATCATGTTTCTCAGGTAAGTAATCTTGCCCTAACTCCAAACACAAAATTTATTATTAGCGACAACAGGGATACTGTTGGGTGATATGACACAAGAGCTATGAATTTTCTAAAATTCCAAGGAGGGTCTTCTCTAAATCATTCTGCCTGAGAAAATCTACACTTAACGTTTTATATATATATATATATATATATATATATATATATATGAAAATCAGTTGCTAAGAAACAGAAGAGAGAGAAATTGATGGTGGAAAAACCATGACGCTCCTCAAGATTTCTTGTGGAAAATTTAGTTTTCATTCAACTTCTTACAGCTGTAACTGTAACTGTATATTTGAATCAAGATCATATTTAGTACAAAATAGTCATGATGTTTCATGATAATATGTCATAATTGAGAACTGAGTTTCTATATTACACTCTTTATCTATTTATCATATCTATTTAAAACTGTATGTTTTGTAATGCTGGTACTACAGCCTCCTTCCTTTAAGAATGCATTTCATCTTAAGGTTTTCCTCCACATGACTTTTGCATTTTTTTGTGTAATCTGACTTTATGCTGTTTATAATTGAATTCATTCTTAATCTGGACTTCAAATTTTGACTTTTAATATTCATTCACTTAACAAAAAGAATACTCTTTCTGTGCCAACCACTGTTTTAATAGCTGGGGATACATCTGTGAATAAAAAAAAAAGTCCCTTATGTTCTAGAGGGAAGAAGCTGACAATAAACAAAAAATATTTGGGGATTATTTTGGTATCAACAATATTTTGGGTATCGATAAATGCTACGAAGAAACATAAATAGGGTGGAGAAAAGGTGTGCGTTTCAGACACGATACCACTGGAACAGAGCCTTACAGGAAGTAAGGGAGGAGCCTTCTGAGTATCTGCTAAAAGAGCTGTCCAAGCTGAGGTTTCGGAGAATACAGAGGTGGGCACATGCTTCCTGGGTTGCACAACCAAAGAGGCCAGAATGGGGAGGACAGAGCATGTGAGGAGAAGAGCAGTAGGAGAGCTCAGAGAATTTGTGGGGTTCACGCAGAGAAAGAACTTGAGAACTTCCTTGGGGTAAAACAAAGGCTCCAAGGCAGAGGAATGGAATACACTGACAAACTGAAGGTGACCTGGACTGCCACATGGGGTGGGAGTGGGAAGGAGAAACAGCAAGGTAGTTTAAGAAGCTACTTACATTAACCCAGGTGAGATGGATGATAAACTGGACCAATGGGTTAGCAGACAAGATGGCGAGAAGTGGTTGAAATCAAAAGGAAAGCTGACAGGATTTGATAATTGATAGGATATGTGAAAAACAAAGATCAAGACTGGGCAACTGGAACAGTGGTTCCGTGGACTGAAACAAGGGAATATGGGAAAGAAGTGTTGGGAAACAACTAATATTTTCATGTTTGCACACGGTTAGGGTTTACTGAGCAAAAATCTCTGGCAATCTGGATGAAGAGATAATTGAATCTGGATTAAGAGATGTTGACTCATGGTAGAGACACTGAATTACTCCAGATTTACAAGTTTATCTCTTTGGGAGCCCTTTGCCACTCCTTTACATTTCAAAAGGATTAAAAAAAAAAAAAACCCACAAACCCTGGAGACATTCTTTAAATTTCAAAAGACGGTATCAATTCAGAGACCCTCCCCTTTCCCCTAGCCCTTTCCAGTGAGGATTTGTTTACATGAGAAAACTCAGATTTCTCTTTCTCTCTCCAGAAGGGAGGGGGCAGTTGTTCAGCAGTTCCTAAAAAGCTCCCAATTCCATAATTTCAGGTTTCCTCTTCTCTGGTCCAGACCTCACTGTATGTGCACGGTGACATCTGCCTTCCTTACGTCTTGCCAAGCAGGAAATAGGGATTAGGAAGGGGTGTTGTTACTGCTATAACAAAAAAAAAAAAATCAGTCTGATCTTAAATCCAGAAACCTGTGTGCTCCGGCTAAAATAAATAAATACAGATATCAAAAACGTATCAAGAAGGCTTTCAAGTTGGTGGGGAATTTAAAATATCTTTACCCCATCTCCAGTGATATTTATAGCTGATGTTCTTTCTAAAATCTTCCTTTTTAGCTTTTTATTTTCTTTTCATGGTTTCATAGTGTGTTTGCTTTTGTTTGTTTGGTTTGGTTGGTTTTAATTTTATGTTCTATACTGATTTGGAAACATTAATCGCTTTAAGGTAAATTTTATTTTACCAAAACAGTACATTCATAGAACTTAAAATTCAAATATTTCTAAAAGCATCTAACAAAAACAACAAAAAAACCTTCCCTGACTTATCCCTCTCTACTCCTCCACAATCCTCATCCTCAGAGGGAATCACACCAAACTATTTTAACCACTTCTTATGGCATTTTCACACTCCATATTTCTAAATTATATATATATATATTGCTATCGTACATTTCAACTCTTTTAGACTGTACCTATTGAGTCCCTATTACAATAAAAGAGATTTCTTTTATCTCACCATCTCCTCTGCTTCACCTTCCCTATCTTTCCAATACAATTACGTTAGAATTTTAATTACACAGTTCATATTAATATTACTATTTTATAAAAATATTCTTCACAGCTGAACACTGTAGCAACCTCTGCCTCATGAATCTCACTGCTCAACTGTGGTCTGATTGCCCACCAAGCATGGTGCCCAGTTGTCAACATAGGATACTCTTTCCCCATAGCTCCGGAGGTTCCCTGAGCCTCTCTTCTATGTGAGGCCTTTCACCATTACCTAAGAAATGGTGCCTGGGAGGGAAATTGTTTGACTCTTGGAACATGTGAAAGTTTTTTTTTCCATACCTTCACCCTAGGCATGCATTATTAGACTGAAAGTTTTTTGCTTTCAGCACCTTGAAACAGTTTTGCCCCATTCTTTTCTATCTTCCACTGTAGTTGTTGAAAACACTGAAGCCTTCACATGTGACTGTTTTCTTTTCTAAAAGCTTGTGGAGGATTACATCGAACTAAAAAGCTTCTGCACATCTAAGGAAACAGTCAACAAAATGAGAAAACAACTTACAAAATGGCAGAAAATATTTCCAAACCATGTATCAGATAAAGGGTCAATATCCAAAGTATATAAAGAATTCATATAAGTCAATGACAACAACGAAAAAAATCAAACAATCTGATTTTAAAATGGGCAGAGGAACTGAACAGACATTTGTCTGAAGAAGACATCCAATGGCCAACAGATACACGAAAAGATACTCAACATCACTGATCACCAAGGTAATACAAACCAAAACCGCAATGAGATATATCACCTCTCACCCATAAGAACAGCTACCATTATGAAGACAAGAGTTTAAAAAGTGTTGGAGAAAATGTGGAGAAAAGGAAACTCTTGTGCACTGTTAGTGTGAATGTAAATTGGTTCAGCCACTGTGGAAAACAGTATGGAGGCTCCTCAAAAAATTAAAACTAGAACTACCATGTGATCCAGCAATCCCACTTCTGGGAATATATCCAAAGAAAATGAAAATAGGATATTGAAAAGACATGTGCACTCCCATGTTTACTGCAGCATTATACACAATAGCTAAGATATGGAAACAACCTAAGCATCTGTATACAGATTAATAAAGTATCACATCTTCATACAGACACACACACACACACACAAACAGTGGAATATTATTCAATGAATAAAAAAGAAGGAAATTCTCCCATTTGTAACAATATGGATGAACCGTGAGGGCAACATGCTAGTGAGGCAAGCCAGACAAAAAAAGAAGACAAATACTATATAATATCACTTACATGTGGGATCTAAAAAAGCTGAACTTATACAAACAAGAGTAGGATAGTAGTTATCAGGGACTGGGTGGTAGGGAAATTGAGGAGATGTTGTTAAAGGGTACAAACTTTCAGTTATAAAATGAATAAGTTCTGGAGACCTAATATACAGCGTAGTTATTATAGTCAATGATACTATATTATATACTTCAAAATTGCTAAGACACTAGATCTTAACTGTTCACACCACAGAAAATAAATGATAATTATGTGATATGACAGAGATGCTATAAAACACTAATATGATGGCAATCATACTGCATATATAAATGTATCAATCAATACATCATACACCTTAAGCTTATGCAATGTGTAAGTTTATATGTGCATTATATCTCAATAAAATATATTAAAATTTTTTTAAAAATAGAAACCTGTAGAGTCTCCTCTTTGTCCACATGATTCTCACAAAGGTTTCACTTGGTGGGTTCTATTTTCATCCATTTATCATGCTTTCTGAGCCTGGCCACTCATATCTTCAGTTCTACCTGATTTTCTTAAAATATTTTATTGACGACTTTCTCAACTCTGTTTTCCCTTTAAAATCATTAGAATACTCATACGTTTGGCTATTGACTTCCAGTTTCGAATTATTGTTTCTAGTTTTCCTCTTTGCTTTCCTTTCTGTGAGTTTCCCTCAAATTTACCTTCTGAATACTCTGAGTTTTTTATTTCTACTTTCTCTGTTGCAATTTCCATGAGTTCCCTTTTGTTCTCTGAATATGTATTTTTTTGCTTCATTCTGCACTTTTTAAAATAATGCAGTATCTTCACTGATTTATCTGAAGCTATTATACAAATATTTTTTGAAGTTTTCTCCTACAAAACAGAACTGTTTTCTCAAAGCTGGGTTTACTGACTTTCTCATTTATTTTGTTCTCTTTTCCTCATTAAAGATTTTCCTCCAATAACTGGTAATTTTCACTGTCTGCTAATGTTTAATAGAAAAAAGGTCATTGGAAGTTTTGAGGCTGTTGTTGCGTCACTTAAATTAACTACATCGTGATTCAGCTAATCTTCTGGCAGAGAATTCCCATATTAGTAGGGAATAGAGTCTGACTACTTTCAATGAGTTTTAAAGCATCCTTCCCTATTTTAATCCATGTCTTCCACGGGCAACTACAGCTGCCAATTCCTGAGTATTGTGAGAATTCTGGGTGTATATCAAACTAGTTCTTTGTTTTTTTCACTATAGTTAATAGCTCAACTTCTACCCAACTGTTAAAGCAATTATCACTTAGACCTAGGAACACATACAGACTAAAAGTGAGGGGATGGAAAAGTGAGGGGATGGAAAAAGATATTCCATGCAAATGGAAATCAAAAGAAGCCTGGAGTAGCAATTCTCATATCAGACAAATAGACTTTAAAATAAAGACTATTTATTACAAGAGACAAAGAAGGACACCACATAATGATCAAGGGATCAATCCAAGAAGAACATATAACAATTGTAAATATTTATGCACCCAACATAGGAGCACCTCAATACATAAGGCAACTGCTAACAGCCATAAAAGGGGAAATCAACAGTAACACAATCATTGTAGGGGACATTAACACTGCACTTTCACCAATGGACAGATCATGCAAAATGAAAATAAATAAGGAAACACACAAGCTTTAAATGATACATTAAACAAGATGGACTTAATTGATATTTATAGGACATTCCATCCAAAAACAACAGAATACACATTTTTCTCAAGTGCTCATGGAACATTCTCCAGGATACATCATATCTTGGGTCACAAATCAAGCCTTGGTAAATTTAAGAAAATTGAAATCATATCAAGTATCTTTTCTGACCACAACGTTATGAGACTAGATATCAATTACAGGAAAAAAACTGTAAAAAATACAAACACATGGAGGCTAAAAAATACACTACTAAATAAACAAGAGGTCACTGAGGAAATCAAAAAATACCTAGAAAGTAATGACAATGAAAACATGATGACCCAAAACCTATGGGAGGCAGCGAAAGCAGTTCTAAGAGGGAAGTTTAGAGCAATACAATCCTACCTCAAGAAACAAGAAACATCTCAAATAAACAACCTAACCTTATACCTAAATCAGTTAGAGAAAGAAGAACCAAAAAACCCCAAAGTTAGCAGAAGGAAAGAAATCATAAAGAACTGATCAGAAATAAATGAAAAAGAAATTAAGGAAACAACAGTAAAGATCAATAAAGCTAAAAGCTGGTTCTTTGAGAAGATAAACAAAATTGATAAACCATTAGCCAGACTCATCAAGAAAAAAAGGGAGAAGACTCAAATCAGCAGAATTAGAGATGAAAAAGGAGAAGTAACAAATGACACTGCAGAAATACAAATGATCACGAGAGATTACTACAAGGAACTATATGGTAATAAAGTGGACAACCTGGAAGAAATCAACAAATTCTTAGAAAAGCACAACCTTCCACGACTGAACCAGGAAGAAAGAGAAAATATAAACAGAACAATCAGAAGCACCAAAAATGAGACTGTGATTAAAATTCTTTCAAGAAAGAAAAGCCCAGGACCAGATGGTTTCACAGGCGAATTCTATCAAACATTTGGAGAAGAGCTAACACCTATCCTTCTCAAACTCTTCCAAAATATAGCAGAGGGAGGAAAACTCCCAAACACATTCTAGGAAGCCACCATCACCCTGATACCAAAACCAGACAAATATGTCACAAAAAAAGGAAACTACAGGCCAATATCACTGATGAACATAGATGTGATAATCCTCAAGCAAATACTAGCAAACAGAAACCAGCAGCACATTAAAAGGATCATACACCATGATCAAGTGGGGTTTATCCCAGGAATGCAAGGATTCTTCAATATATGCAAATCAATGTGATACACCATATTAAGAGACTGAAGGAGAAAAACCACATGATCATTTCAGTAGATGCAGAGAAAGCTTTCAACAAAATTCAACACCCGTTTATGATAAAAACCCTCCAGAAATTGGCATAGAGGGAACTTACCTCAACATAATAAAGGCCATATATGACAAACCAACAGGCAACATCATTATCAATGGTGAAAAACTGAAACCATTTCCTCTAAGATGAGGAACAAGACAAGGTTGTCAACTCTCAACACTATTATTCAACATAGTTTCGGAAGTTTTAGCCACAGCAACCAGAGAAGTAAAAGAAATAAAAGGGATCCAAATCAGAAGAGAAGTAAACCTGTCACTGTCTGCCGATGATGTCATACTATACATAGAGAATCCTAAAGATGCTACCAGAAAACTACTAGAGCTAATCAATGAATTTGGTAAAGTAGCAGGATACAAAATTAATGCACAGAAATCTCTTACATTCCTATACACTAATGGTGAAAAATCTGAAAGAGAAATTAAGGAAACACTCCCATTTACCACTGCAACAAAAAGAATAAAACACCTAGGAATAAAACTTTCTAAGGAGACAAAAGACCTGTATTCAGAAAACTATAAGACACTGATGAGAGAAATTAAAGATGATACAAACAGATGGAAAGATATACCATGCTCTTGAATTGGACGAATCAACATTGTGAAAATGACTATACTGCCCAAAGCAATCTACAGATTCACAGCAATACCTATCAAACTACCAATGGCATTTTTCACAGAACTAGAACAAAAAAATTCACAATTTGTATGGAAACACAAAAGACCCCAAATATCCAAAGCAATCTTGAGAAAGAAAAACGGAGCTGCAGAAATCAGGCTCCCAGACTTCAGGCTATACTACAAAGCTACAGTAATCAAGACAGCATGATGATACTGGCACAAAAAATAGAAATATAGAACAATGGAAAAGGATATAAAGTGCAGAGATAAACCCATGCATATACGGTCATCTTATTTTTGATAAAGGAGGCAAGAATATACAATGGAGAAAAGACAGCCTCTTCAATAAGTGGTGCTGGGAAAACTGGACAGCTACATGTAAAAGAATGAAATTAGAACACTCCCTGACACCATACACAACGATAAACTCAAAATGGATTAAAGACCTAAATGTAAAGTCAGACACTATAAAACTCTTAGAGGAAAACATAGGCAGAACACTCTATGACATAAATCACAGCAAGATCCTCTTTGACCCACCTCCTACAGAAATGGAAATAAAAACAAATGGGACCTAATAAAACTTAAAAGCTTTTGCACAGCAAAGGAAACCAGGCACAAGATGAAAAGACAACCCTCAGAATGGGAGAAGATATTTGCAAATGAAGCAACTGACAAAGGATTAATCTCCAAAATTTACAAGCAGCTCATGCAGCTCAGTACCAAAAAAACAAACAACCCGATCCAAAAATGGGCAGTACACCTAAATAGACATTTCTCCAAAGAAGATATACAGATTGCCAACAAACACATGAAAGGATGCTGAACATCACTAATCAATAGAGAAATGCAAATCAAAACTACAATGAAGTATCACCTCACACCAGTGAGAATGGCCATCATCAAAAAATCTTCAAACACTAAATGCTGGAGAGGGTGTGAAGAAAAGGGAACCCTCTTGCACTGTTGGTGAGAATGTAAACTGATACAGCCACTATGCAGAACAGTATGGAGGTTTCCCAAAAAATTAAAAATAGAACTACCATATGACCCAGCAATCCCACTACTGGGCATATACCCTGAGAAAACCATAATTCAAGAAGAGTCATGAACCACAATGTTCATTGCAGCTCTATTTACAATAGCCATGACATGGAAGCAACCTAAGTGTCCAGCGACAGATGAATGGATAAAGAAGATGTGGCACATATACACAATGTATATTACAGAGCCATAAAAAGAAACGAAATTGAGTGATTTGTAGTGAGGTGGATGGACCTCGAGTGTGTCATACAGAGTGAAGTCAGAAAGAGGAAAACAAATACCGTATGCTAACACATATATATGGAATCTAAAAAACAAACAAAAACAGGTTCTGAAGAACCTAGGGGCAGGACAGGAACAAAGACGCAGATGTAGAGAATTGACTTAAGGACATGCGGAGGGGGAAGGGTAAGCTGGGACGAAGTGGGAGAGTGGCATCGAGATATATACACTACCAAATACAAAATAGATCGCTAGAGGGAAGCAGCCGCATAGCAGAGGGAGATCAGCTCGAATCTTTGTGACCACGTAGAAGGGTGGGATAGGGAGGATGGGAGGGAGACACAAGAGGGAGGAGATATTGGGACATATGTATACCTGATCCACTTTTTTATAAAGCAGAAACTAACACACCATTGTATTGCAGTTATACTACAATGAAGGTGTTAAAAATAAAATAAAATACAATCATCCAAAAAAATTTCACAAATGTGATTATCTCAATGCTTTCTCCTACACTTCCAATTTATTCACCCCCATTTCTCCTCCTCCTCCCCCTCTCTCCTTCCCCTTCTTTTTCTTCTCCCTCCCCCCTCTTCCTTTTCCCCTTTCCTTCCCTCCTTTCTCCTTCTCCTTCTTCTTAAATTTTAGCAAGGTATTTAGTTGAAAAAAGTATTTCTTTTTCTATCCCATTTCTGGCTTATTTTCATTCTCTATCTATCCTGGACAACAGGGAGGCAGTTTGTGAAGGTAAGATACTGACAGTAGCGGCCTGTGCTGGAATCTAAAGCATAAGGCTACAAGACCATCTAACAAAACATCAAGCAGAAAGGTCTAGGCTGAGAGGAAGCAAGCAGGTAGGAAGCAATAGGACAGAAGACATCAGAGAAACTAAGACTAGAGATCCAAAGCCATGGAAATGTGTGGGTGGGGTGAGTCTAGATTTTTTTTCTAAGGCATTTGTAGTCATGAGGAGAGAGATGACAGGAAGAGGGTAGGGAGGAAATAAGATCCTACATTCTGCTTCTGTAGTGCTCTTGGTCTGCCCGGCAAAGGAGATCTACAGTCTTGAGGGACATGTCACCCTGGTTTTACTAGATGAGCAAGTAATAACTTACCTGAGGCAAGTTATTCAATTGCTATATATCCCATATTGCTCATCTATTAAATGAGGATATTAATGGTAACCATATCATTGACTTGTTGGTAACTAATCCAATTAAGTGTAAAGGGCCAGGAAAAGTTCTAGGCCTTATAAAGAGTGTAAGAAATACTAATTGTTATTGTAATTATTATCCATATTATGATTAGATCTTATGAACCATCTCTGTCCCACAGTAAAGTACATGCTGGTGCTTAAGTATTCTTCTATATTTGATTTAATATATGGCTTCTTGAAAGTGCAAATACAGGGAAACCCTTTCCTGACATAGAAAATAGTATGAATCAGGCTTTAGGTTTTATTCATAGTTAAGATGTTGTAAGCTTTCTAGGCCCATCCAAGCTAGCCCCTCCCCTAACCTGGTAGGTATTCTGACAGGCTGACAGCCTAAGTGGCCAAACTCATCCACTCTGTCTTGATTTCATGCAGTATTCTTCTACATAACCACATGGTACTGGCCACATGGAAATAGCAAAACTGTTTATGAATTGAGCCGTACTTCTATACAGTGAGTGTCGACTTTTTAACATGAACTCAATTGTATCCTAATTCTCAATTAAAAAATTTTTTTTGCAGGGAAACAAAGGAAAACAAAAACAAAATAAAACAAACAAAACAAAAAACAAGAACAGAATCTGGATGGATTCTTCCACCCCATGGTAGAAATGAATTTAACAAGTATAACAAGCATGATTAATGAAATACATCTCAATACAATGACTCCTATACACTATGTAAACATATTTTTTAAAAACCTAATTTAGAAAAGTGGAACGAAAATCAAAATTACAGGGCAAAAATGCCAAATTCAGGTAATTGAAGGATTATATAGAATTTTGTGTCATGTATGGCATTATATTTCTTCATGTGAATTTTGAAAGTGACATGGCAATGATAGGAAAACATTAGATTTTCAAATATTATTAACATCAATTTTTCAGTATTTCATTAATCTTTGTTTGGTAAAGGAAAAATACTAAAAAATTGTGTGATCCCTTGGTTCAATGTGTTTTATTTCTCTTATATGTGTGAATTATCTGTGGATAAATTTTTATCTTCTCAAACAGCCTGACTTTTTGCTGTTCTAAATATATGTCATGTAAATATAATACACAGATAATCTAGACAGGTTAAAATTTGTTTCACTAAAAGATCTAAAAGCAAATTACAAGGATCCAAACAAATTTATATACCCTGGAAACCACCCTCCGTGCATATTTCTGGTTGAGAAATAGAGAAAGCCAAAGCTATGATTTCAACAAACCCAAAAAAGTCATTATACTGCTTTAAAAACTTCACTAAGCATGCATCCTGTTCATACACAAAACCACTTTTGATTATAATGAAAGAATCCTGTGTGCAAAGATTATAAAATCAAATCCTATTCTGTGAAATCTTATGGAGGCTTTATTTAAGTCTGAGTCATAAATTGCACCTGCATTTGAAATGGATTTTACCCATCATCCTAAGTACCCAGTTAAGTCAATGTGTGCATAATTATATTGGCAACTGCAGTACTACACTTAGAAAAAATATATATCTGTCAGAATTATAATGGGAAAACAATTTGCAGAAGTATTCTGAGTTTGCTCTAAAGTACCACATCATACTTGCTTGCATATTTCATTTTATTTTCCACTAAAAGTAAACCCATTATGAAATTTTATGACATTTTCTCCTCATATTGGTTATGTAGTTTGAGCACTGCAACATACATTTGCATAAAATGTTAAAGTTTTATAGTTTGGTACTTTTATTTTGAACATGTCAACAGTAAAACACAAGTCTAATTCCGAGGAAGGTATTAATATAAATCTATGACATTATAGCAGTCTCATAAAAAGTACATTTAATTAATTTAAGGGCTTGAAAATCCACATATTTTAATCAGGCATATCATCTATTTTGCTAGAAAGTCTTACCACTACATATTATTGGCTGTAACAGGGATTAGTAACATGGAAAATAGGCCAATAAAAAATATACAAATTGTCTACTTACATCAATGGATATATCATGGATAGACAGAAAATCAATAAGAAAACATTGGCCTTAAATGACACATTAGACCAGATGGACTAAATAAATACCTACAGAACATTCCAACCACAACCAGTAGAATATACATTCTTTTCAAATACACATAGAACATTCTCCATGAGAGACCACATGCTAGGCTGCAAAAAAACACTCAATAAATTTAAGAAAATTGAAATTATAACAAGCATCTTTTCCAACCACAATTGTATGAAACTAGAGATCAATTATAGGAAGAAAAATGGAAAAAACACAAAATGCGGAGACTAAACAACATACTACAAAAACAGTCAATGAGTTGATGAAGAAATTAAACAAAAAATCAAAACATAACTTGAGATGAATCCCAAAATCTATGGGATACAGCAAAAGCAGTTCTAAGATGGAAGTACTCAGTTACTGACATACCTCAAGAAACAAGAAAAATCTCAAATAAACAACCTAACTTTACAATTAAAGGAATTAGAAGAGAAAGAACAACACCCAAAATTAGTAGAAGAAACGAAATAATAAAGATCAGAGTAAAAATAAACAAATAAAATAGAGACCAAAAAAAAAAAAAAACCAGTACAAAAGATCAATGAAACTAAGAGTTGGGTTTTTGAAAAGATAAACAAACTGATAAACCGTTAGCCAGGCTCATCAAGAAAATGAGAGAGAGGGCCCAAAAAAATAAAATTAGATATGAAAGAGGATGAGTTACAACCAATATCATAGAAATACAATCGTAAGAGAATACTACAAACAATTATACACCAACAAATTGGACAACCTAGAAGAAACAGATAAATTCCTAGAAACATACAATGCTCCAAGACTGAACCAGGAAGAAATAGAATATCTGAACAAACTGATTAATAGTAATGAAATTTAATCAGTAATCAAACAACTCACAACAAATAAAAGTTCAGGACCAGACAGCTTCACAGGGGAATTCTACCAAACGGTTAAAGACAAGTTAATACCTATACCTCTCAAACCATTCAAAAAATTAAAGAGAAGGGAACACTTCCAAACTCATTCTACAAGGCCATCATTACCCTGTTATCAAACCATATGAAGATACTACAAAAAGAAAAAGAAAATTACAGACCAATGTCCCAAATAAACATAGATGCAAAAATCCTCAACAAAATATTAGTGCACTAAATTCAACAATACATTAAAAAGATCATACCTCATTATCAAATGGGCTTTACCCCAGGGATACAAAGATGATTCAATATCCACAAATCAATCAACTTGATATATAACATTAACAAAACAAAGGATAAAAATCTCATGACTATCTCAATAGATGCAGAAAAAACATTTCACAAAATTCAACATTTGTTCTTGATAAAAACTCTCAGCTAAGTTGTTATAGAGGGAACAATGCCTCAACATAATAAAGGCCATTTATGACAAACCACAGCTAACCTCATACTCAATGGTGAAAAGAGGAAAGCTTTTTCTCTAAGATCAGAAAGAAGGAAGAATGCCCAGTCTAATCAATTTTTTTCAACACAGCATTGGAAATCCTAGCCACAACAATCATACAAAAATTAAAATAAAATAAAATACATCCAAACTGGAAGGAAAGAAGTAAAGCTGTCATTATTTGCAAATGACATGATCCTATATATACACAATTCTATAGACTCCACCAAACAATTATTAGAATTAGTAAATGAATTAAGTGAAGTTGCAGGATACAAAATTAATATACAGAACTCTGTTGCATTTTTACACAAATAATGAACTATCAAAAAAAGAAATAAAGAGAACAATCCCATTTACAACTGCATCAAAAAGAATAAAATACCTAGGAATAAATTTTAGCCAAAGAAGTGAAAAAAACTGTACTCTGAAAACTATAAGACATTCATAAAAGAAATTGAAGATGACACAAATAAATGCAAAGATATTCTGTGTTCATGGGTAGAAGAATTAATATTGTCAAATTGTCCATACCACCCAAAGTAACCTACAAATTCAATGCAATCTCTATCAAAATACCCATGGCATTTTCCACAGAAATAGAACAATAATCCTAAAATATGTATGGAAGCACATAAGACCCCAAATATCTAGGGCAAGCTTGAGACAGAAGAACAAAGTCAGAGGTATCACACTCACTGACTTCAAACTATGCTACAAAGCTATAGTAATCAAGAGTATTACTGGCACATAAACACATAGATCAATGGAACAGAATAGAGAGCCTAGAAATAAACCCATGCACACATGGTCAATTACTCTATGGCAAAGGAGGCAAGAACATGCAATGGAAAAAAGACAGCTTTCTCAATAAATGGTGTTGGGAATACTTTACAGCTATATGTAAAAGAACAGACCTAGACCATTTTCTCACACAATATACAAAAATCAACTCCAAATGGATTAAATGCAAGACCTGAAACCATAAAACACCTGGAAGGAAACAAAGGCAGTCCACTCTTTGACATCAATCATAGCAATATTTTTTGGATCTGCCTCATCAGGCAAGGGCAATGAAATTAAAAATAAACAAATGGGACCACATCAAGCTGAAAAGCTTTTGCACAGTAAAGAAAACCATCAATGAAATAAAAAGGCAAGCTACTGAATGAGATAAGACACTTGCAAGTGATATGTCTGACAAGGGGTTAATATTCAAAATATATTTAAAAGTCATACAATTCAATAGCAAAAAATGGGCAGAGAAACTGAACAGAATTTTTTTTTTCAAAGAAAACATACATATGGCCAATGGTCACATGAAAACATGCTCAACATCACTAATCATCACAGAAATGCAAACCAAACTACATGAGATATTATCTCACACCTGTCAGAATGGCTATTATCAAAAAGACAACAAATAATAAGTGTTGGTGAGTATGTGGAAAAAGGAAACCCTCTCACACTGTTGGTAGGTATATAACTTGGCACAGCCACTGTGGAAAAGAGTATGGATGCTCCTCAAAAAATTAAAAATAGAACAACCATATGATCTGGCAATTTCACTCCTGGGTATTTATCCAAAGAAAACAAAAACATTAATTCAAAAAGATATATGCACCCCAATGTTCACAGCAGCATTATTCACAGTAGCCAAGATATGGAAGCAACCTAAGTGCCCACTGATGGGTGAATGGATAAAGAAGATGTGACATACATATGTTTATATTTATATTTATATATAAAACACAGAATATTACTCAGCCTTTACAAAGAATGAAACCTTGCCATTTACAAGAACATGGACAGATCTGGAAGGCATTATGCTTGGTGAAATAAATCAAACAGAGAAAGACAAATACTGTATTTTTTTCACTTATATGTGGAATCTAAAAAACAAAATAAACAAACATTACAAAACAGAAATAGACTCACAAATACAGAGCACAAACTAGTGGTTTGCCAAAGAGGAGGGGGGTGGAGGAATGGGTGAAATAGGTGAAAGGGATTAAGAGGTACAAAATTCCAGTTATAAAAAATAAGTCACAAGGATATATTGTCAATAATAGTATTTTAAAAAAGAAAAGAGAGAAAACATACATATTAGAGTGACCAGAGGAAAAATAAAGATGCACAATACAAAAGGAAGATTAATATACATAACAAGCTTTGTTGGTTGAAGGTGTACCAAGCTTAGAGGGTATTTTACAGTGTTAAAAGTATATATTAAAAAAACAGAAAGGCTCAAAATCAGGAATCCAGGAATTCATTTGAAAATAATAGAAAATTAAAATGTAAAATGGAGAGAAAACAATTCTAAAAATAAATACATTAAAATAGAATACAAATAAAGAAAATGAACTAAGCCAAAGATGATGATTTGAAATTTGATAATTCACTGGCAATATCCATAAAGAAAATAGGAAAAAGACAAAAATTTCCAAAATCAGGAATGAAAAAGAGGACACCAGTATAAAACAGACATAAGGTTACAAGAGGATATGGTGAAATAAACATTGTCTATGAATTTGAAATCTTATATGAAAGAGACAAATATCTACAAAGACTCAAGTTACTAAAACTAAAACATGAAGAAACAAAGTGTGAAGAATGTCATATCAAAGAATATCCTATATCAACGTATACTTCAAAAAGTGAAGTCGTTATTTAAACTCATCCTACAAAGAAAGCAACAGGCCTAGATGGCTTTAGTGGTAAATGATTCTAGACTTTTAAGGAACAAATAACACTAATGTTGCAAATATTCATCCAGAGAATTAAACATTAGGCTCACTTTACAACTCTTTTTATGAAACTGGCAAAACCTCGCTACCAAAACTTGACAAGGATATTTCAACATAGAAAAATTTCAAACCAATGTGTTTCATGAACATGGATGCCAAAATCCTAAACAAAATATCAGTAAAATGAATCTAGTGAGATTAGTTAAAAAAAAAAAAAGACACTGAAATCAAGTTGGGTTTATTCCAGGAATTAAATCTTAGTTATCATTCAAAGGTCAATTGTGATTCATCATATTAATAAGAGCAAGGAGAAAAATAAAGCAATCATCACAATACATGTAAAAAGACAATGGATACAATTTAACACAAATTTCTTAGGATAAAATTTTTTAAGCAAAGTAAGACTAGAAGCATAGTTTCTTTATCTGATTAAGGGTATCCACCAAGCCCTGCACATGACTGTAAAATGGTTAATGTTTTACCAAGAGATCAAGGATGTCTATTATCATGCTTCTAATGCAGCATTATAGTAGAGATCATAGTCAGTGTAAAAGGGCAAGAAACTTAATAAAAGATTCAAGTATTAGGAACAAAGAAATAAAATTGTCATTTGTAGATGACATAATTATGTATATAAACAAGTCTAAAATAAACAATTGACATGATTTATAATTAAATCAATCTCAATAGACAGGTAGGTAGATAAATATTTCATATACCAGGACCATTTCTAAAGTGAATATTAAATATATAATTTATAACAGCATTAAAACATCAAATGTCTAAGGGCAAATCTTACAACAACTTACATAAACTCTTGATACTAAAAATAATAAATATAATTAATGGAACTGAAGAGGATGTAAATAGATGGAGGTATGTATTACGTTTGTAGGTTTGAAATCTCAGTTCCCAAATGGAGCTTTAGAGTTAATATAATTCCAACAATCAACTCAGAATACATTTTCATAAACAGATAATTCCTAGACTGTATCTGGTAAGGTAAAGGCTTGGAATAGCCAAGATAATTTTGAATTCCTAGAGTGTATCTGGTAAGGTAAAGGCTTGGAATAGCCAAGATAATTTTGAAGAAGGAAAAGGAGGGAGAAATTACTTGATGCTAAGGCTTAGATTTAGAAGATGTGGTTTGATTGCAAGCATGGACACATAGAAAAATGGATCAAGGAGAGAACCACACATACACTGACAACTGATTTTGAACAAGCGTGGTCCAGTAGAGCAGTGGAAAATTGATGATGTGTAGCTAGGATTGCTGGATATAAATGTCCTCTCCAACTCTTATGTGACTCCACTACTTCAAACAACATACAAAACTCAACTGCAAGTAGATTGCAAATATAAATGTGAAAGGAAAGTCACTTAAGCCATTACATCAAAGGTGGCCAAGCTATGACCTGCAGGCCAAAACCAGCTCACAACTTGTTTTTGTATGGCCTGTGAGAAAAGAATGGATTTTATGTTTTTTAATGAAAACAAAACAAAACATAAAACAATAGCATTTGGAGACCTTCAAGATGGCGGAAGAGTAAGACGCGGAGATCACCTTCCTCCCCACAAATACATCAGAAATACATCTACACGTGGAACAACTCCTACAGAACACCTACTGAACGCTGGCAGAAGACCTCAGACCTCCCAAAAGGCAAAAAACTCCCCACGTACCTGGGTAGGGCAAAAGAAAAAAGAATAACAGAGACAAAAGGACAGGAACGGGACCTGCACCAGTGGGAGGGAGCCGTGAATGAGGAAAGGTTTCCACACACTAGAAGCCCCTTCACAGGCAGAGACTGCGGGTGGCGGAGGAGGTGAGCTTCGGAGCCGCGGAGGAGAGCGCAGCCACAGGGTTGCGGAGGGCAAAGCGGAGAGATTCCTGCACAGAGGATCGGGGCCGACCAGCGCTCACCAGCCCGAGAGGCTTGTCTGCTCACCTGCCAGGGTGGGCGGGGGCTGGGAGCTGAGGCTCGGGCTTTGGAGGTCGGATCTCAGGGAGAGGACTGGGGTTGGCTGTGTGAACACAGCCTGAAGGGGGCTAGTGCGCCCCTGCTAGCTGGGAGGGTGTCCGGGAAAACACCCGGAGCTGCCGAAGAGGCAAGAGACCATTGTTTCGGGGTGCGCGAGGAGAGGGGATTAAGAGCGCTGCTTAAAGGAGCTCCAGAGACAGGCGCGAGCCGCGGCTAACAGCGCGGACCCCAGAGACGGGCATGAGATGCTAAGGCTGCTGCTGCTGCCACCAAGGAGCCTGTGTGCAAGCACAGGTCACTATCCACACCTCCCCTCCCGGGAGCTTGTGCCACCCACCACTGCCAGGGTCCCATGATCCAGGGACAACTTCTCCGAGAGAACGCACGGTGTGCCTCAGGCTGGTGCAACGTCATGCCGGCCTCTCACAGCGGGCACGGCCCACATCTGTACCCCTCTCTCCCCCTGGCATGAGCGAGCCAGAGCCCCTGAATCAGCTGCTCCTTTAACCCCGTCCTGTCTGAGAGAAGAAGAGACGCCCTCAGTCGACCTACACGCACAGGCGGGGCCAGATCCAAAGCTGAACCCCAGGAGTTGTGCGAACAAAGAAGAGAAAGGGAAATCTCTCCCAGCAGCCTCAGGAGCAGCGGATCAAATCTCCACAATCAACTTGATGTACCTGCATCTGTAGAATACCTAAATAGACAACGAATCATCCCAAAATTGAGGCAGTGGACCTTGGTAACAACTACATATATAAACACACACACATATATATATATATTTTTTTCCTTTTTCTCTTTTTGTGAGTGTGTATGTGTATGCTTCAGTGCATGATTTTGTCTGTATAGCTGTGGTTTTACCATTTGTTCTAGGGTTCTGTCTGTCCTTTCTTAAAAATTATTACTTTTTAATTTTTCTTAATAATTATTTTTTATTTCAATAACTTTTTGTTTTATTTTTCTTTCTTTCTTTTTTACTCCCTTTTCTTCTGAGCCGTGTGGATGACAAGTTCTTGGTGCTCCAGCTGGGTGTCAGGCCTCTGCCTCTGAGGTGGGAGAGCTGAGTTCCAGACACTGGTCCACCAGAGACAGCCCAGCTCCACATAACATCAAATGGCAAAAGCTCTCCAAGAGATCTCCATCTCAATGCAAAGACCCAGCTCCACTCAATGACGAGCAAGCTACAGTGCTGGACACCCTATGCCAAACAACTAGCAAGACAGGAACACAACCCCACCCATTAGCAGAGAGGCTGCCTAAAATCATAATAAGGTCACAGACACGCCAATACACACCACCAGATGCGGTCCTGCCCAGCAGCAAGACAATATCCAGCCTCATCCACCAGAACACAGCCACTAGTCCCCTCCACCAGGAAGCCTACATAACCCACTGAACCAACCTTAGCCAATGGGGGCAGACACCAAAAACAACGGGAACTACAAACCAGCAGCCTGCGAAAAGGAGACCCCAAACACAGTAAGTTAAGCAAAATGAGAAGACAGAGAAACACACAGCAGATGAAGGAGGAAGTTAAAAACCCATCAGATCAAACAAACTAAGAGGAAATAGACAGTTTACGTGAAAAAGAATTGAGAGTAATGATAGTAAAGATGATCCAAAATCTTGGAAATAGAATGGAGAAGATACAAGAAACGTTTAACAAGGACGTAGAAGAACTGAAGAGCAAACGAACAATGATGAACAACAAAATATATAAAATAAAAAATTCTCTAGAAGGAATCAATAGCAGTATAAATGAGGCAGAAGAATGAATAAGTGACCTGGAAGATAAAATAGTGGAAATAACTACTGCAGAGCAGAATAAAGAGAAAAGAATTGAAAGAAATGAGGACAGTCTCAAAGATTTCTGGGAAAACATTAAATGCAACAACATTTAAATTATAGGGGTCCTAGAAGAACAAGAGAAAAAGAGAGGGACTGAGAAAATATTTGAGGAGATTATAGTTGAAAACTACCCTAATATAGGAAAGGAAATAGTTAATCAAGTCCAGGAAGCACAGAGAGTTCCATACAGGATAAATCCAAGGAGAAACATGCCAAGACACACATTAATCAAACTATCAGAAATTAAACACAAAGAAAAAATATTAAAAGCAGCAAGGGAAAAACAACAAATAACATATAAGGGAATCCCCATAAGGTTAACAGCTGATCTTTCAGTAGAAACTCTGTAGGCCAGAAGGGAGTATCAGGACATATTTACAGTGATGAAAGGGAAAAACCTACAACCAAGATTACTCTACCCAGCAAGGATCTCATTCAGATTCAATGGAGAAATTCAAACCTTTACAGACAAGCAAAAGCTAAGAGAATTCAGCATCACCAAATCACCTTTACAACAAATGCCAAAGGAACTTCTCTAGGCAGGAAACACAAGAGCAGGAAGAGACCTACAATAACAAACCCCCCCAAATTAAGAAAATGGTAATAGGAACATACATATTGATAATTACCTTAAATGAAAATGGATTAAATGCTCCCACCAAAGGACACAGACTGGCTGAATGGATGCAAAAACAAGACCCATATATACACTGTCTACAGGAGACCCACTTCAGACATAGGGACACATACAGACTGAAAGTGAGGGGATGGAAAAAGATATTCCATGCCAATGGAAATCAAAAGAAAGCTGGAGTAGCAATTCTCATATTAGACAAAATAGACTTTAAAACAACGACTATTACAAGAGACAAACAAGGACACTGCATAATGATCAAGGGATCAATCCAAGAAGAAGATATAACAATTGTAAATATATATGCACCCAACATAGGAGCACCTCAATAAATAACGCAAATGCTAAGCGATAAAAGGGGAAATAGACAGTAACACAATCATAGTAGAGGACTTTGCACCCCACTTTCACCAATGGACAGATCATCCAAAATGAAAATAAATAAGGAAACACAAGCTTTAAATGATACATTAAACAAGATAGACTTAACTGATATTTATAGGACATTACATACCAAAGAGTGGAATACACTTTGTTTTCAAGTGCTCATGGAACATTCTCCAGGATAGATCATATCTTGGGTCACAAATCAAGCCTTGGTAAATTTAAGAAAACTGGAATCGTATCAAGTATATTTTCCGACCTGAAAGCTATGAGACTAGATATCAATTACAGGAAAATATCTGTAAAAAATACAAACACATGGAGACTAAACAATACATGACTTAAAAACCAAGAGATAACTGAAAAAAAATCAAAGAGGAAATCAAAAAATACCTAGAAACAAATGACAATGAAAACACAATGACCCAAAACCTATGGGAGGCAGCAAAAGCAGTTCTAAGCGGGAAGTTTACAGCAACACAATCCTACTTCAAGAAACAAGAAACATCTCAAAAAAACAACCTAACCTTACACCTAAAGCAATTAGAAAAAGAAGAACAAAAAAACCCCAAAGTTAGCAGAAGGAAAGAAATAAAGATCAGATCAGAAATAAATGAAAAAGGAATGAAGAAAACGATAGCAAAGATCAATAAAACTAAAAGCTGGTTCTTTGAGAAGATAAACAAAATAGATAAACCATTAGCCAGACTCATCAAGAGAAAAAGGGAGAAGACTCAAATCAATAGAATTAGAAATGAAAAAGGAGAAGTAACAACTGACACTGCAGAAATACAAAAGATCATGGGAGATCACTACAAGCAACTGTATGCCAATTATATGGACAACCTGGAAGAAATGAACAAATTCTTAGAAAAGCACAGCCTTCTGAGACTGAACCAGGAAGAAATAGAAAATATAAACAGATCAATCACAAGCACTGACATTGAGACTGATTAAAAATCTTCCAACAAACAAAAGCCTAGGACCAGATGACTTCACAGGCCGATTCTATCAAACATTTAGAGAAGAGCTAACACCTATCCTTCTCAAACTCTTCCAGAATATAGCAGAGGGAGGAACACTCCCAAACTCATTCTACGAGGCCACCATCACCCTGATACTAAAACCAAAGATGTTACAAAAAAAGAAAACTACAGGCCAATATCCCTGATGAACACAGATGCAAAAATCCTCAACAAAATACTAGCAAACAGAATCCAGCGGCACATTAAAAGGACCATACACCATGACCAAGTTGGGTTTATCCAAAGAATGCAAGGATTCTTCAATATAGGCAAATCAATTAATGTGATACACCATATTAACAAATTGAAGAATAAACACCATATGATCATCTCAATAAATGCAGAAAAAGGTTTTGACAAAATTCAACACCCATTTATGATAAAAACATTCCAGCAAGTAGGCATAGAGGGAACTTATTTCAACATAATAAAGGCCATATACGACAAACTCACAGCCAACATTGTTCTCAATGGTGAAAAACTGAAACTATTTCCTCTAAGATCAGGAACAAGACAAGGTTGCCCACTCTCATCACTATTATTAAACATAGTTTTGGAAGTTTTAGCCACAGCAATCAGAGAAGAAAAATAAATAAAAGGAATCCAAATCAGAAAAGAAGAAGTAAAGCTGTCACTGTTTGCAGATGACATGATACTATACATAGAGAATCCTAAAGATGCCGCCAGAAAACTACTAGAGCTAATCAATGAATTTGGTAAAGTAGCACGATACAAAATTAATGCACAGAAATCTCTTACATTCCTATACACTAATGATGAAAAATCTGAAAGAGAAATTAAGGAAACACTCCCATTTACCATTGCAACTAAAAGAATAAAATACCTAGGAATAAACCTACCTAAGGAGACAAAAGACCTGTAAGCAGAAAACTATAAGACACTGATGAAAAACATTAAAGATGATACAAACAGATGGAGAGATATACCATGTTCTTGGATTGGAAGAATCAACATTGTGAAAATGACTATACTACCTAAAGCAATCTACAAATTCAATGCAATCCCTATCGAACTACCAGTGGCATTTTTCACAGAACTAGAACAAAAAATCACAATTTGTATGGAAACACAAAAGACCCTGAATATCCAAAGCAATCTAGAGAAAGAAAAACAGAGCTGGAGAAATCAGGCTCCTGGAATTCAGACTACACTACAAATCTACAGTAATCAAGACAGTATGGTACTGGCACAAAAACAGAAATATAGATCAATGGAAAAGGATATAAAGCCCAGAGATAAACCCACACACATATGGTCACCTTATCTTTGAAAACGGAGGCAGGGATATACAGTGGAGAAAAGACAGCCTCTTCAATATGTGGTGCTGGGAAAACTGGACAGCTACATGTAAAAGAATGAAATTAGAACACTCCCTAACAGCATACACAAAGATAAACTGAAAATCGATTAAAGACCTAAATGTAAGGCCAGACACTATAAAACTCTTAGAGGAAAACATAGGCAGAACACTCTATGAAGTAATTCACAGCAAGATCCTTTATACCCACCTCCTAGAGAAATGGAAATAAGAACAAAAATAAACAAATGGGACCTAATGAAACTTAAAGGCTTTTGCACAGCAAAGGAAACCATAAACAAGACGAGAAGACAACCCTCAGAAAGGGAGAAGATATTTGCAAATGAAACAACTGATAAAGGATTAATCGCCAAAATTTACAAGCACCTCATGCAGCTCAATATCAGAAAAACAAAAAACCCAATCCAAAAATGGGCAGAAGACCTAAATAGACATTTCTCTAAAGAAGACATACAGATGGCCAACGAACACATGAAAGAAAGCTCAACATCATTAATCATTAGATAAATGCAAATCAAAACTACAATGAGGTATCACCTCACACCTGTCAGAATGGCCATCATCAAAAAATCTAGAAACAGTAAATGCTGGAGATGGTGTGGAGAAAAGGGAACCCTCTTGCACTGTTGCTGGGAATGTAAATTGATACAGCCACTATGGAGAACAGTATGGAGGTTTCCCAAAAAATTAAAAATAGAACTACCATACAACCCAGCAATCCCACTACTGGGCATATACCCTGAGAAAACCATAATTCAAAAAGAGTCATGAACCACAATGTTCACTGCAGCTCTATTTACAATAGCCAGGACATGGAAGCAACGTAAGTGTCCATCAACAGATGAATGGAAAAACAAGATGTGGCACATATATACAATGGAATATTACTCAGCCCTAAAAAGAAACAAAATTGATTTATTTGTAGTGAGGTGGACGGAGTCTGCTATACAGAGTGAAGTCAGAAAGAGAAAATCAAATACGGTATGCTAATACATATATATGGAATCTAAAAAAAAAAAATGGTTCTGAAGAACCTAGAGGCAGGACAGGAATAAAGACGCAGACCTAGTAGAGCGTGGACTTGAGGACATGGGGAGGGGGAAAGGTAAGCTAGGACGAAGTGATAGAGTGGCACTGACATATATACACTAAGAAATGTAAAATAGATAGCTAGTGGCAGCCACATAGCACAGGGAGATCAGCTCGGTGCTTTGTGACCACCTAGAGGAGTGGGATATGGAGGGTGGGAGGGAGATGCAAGAGGGAGGAGATGTGGGGATTTATGTATATGTATAGCTGATTCACTTTGTTATAAAGCATTAAGTAACACACCATTGTTAAGCAATTATACTCCAATAAAGACGTTAAAAAAATGAATAGCATTTTATGATATGTGAAAATTAAACTAAATTCAAATTTCCAGTTTCTATAAGTAATGACTTTTTGGAACATATCCCCACTCATTAATTTAAGTATTTTTTATGGCTGCTTTTTTGGTACAACAGTAATGTACAGTAGGTGCTAGAGAGCCCACATAGACTGCAAAGCAAAAACATTTACTCTCTGGATCTCTACAGAATGTGTTCAGCAACCTCTGCAGTAGAGGATACTGTATGAAAATATTTGTTACCTTTTTCTGAGGAAAATTTATTAAACAGGAAATAGGAATCACTAACCAAAAAAAGAAAAGATGGATAAATCAGTCCATATTAAATTAACAATTTCTGTTAATCGAAAGTTCTTAAAAAGAATGAACAGAAAAACTGCACAGTTTGAGAAGGTATTTGCAGCACATGTTATTGCAAAAGGCTTAATAATCAGAATATATATAAAGAACACTCATCAAAGAAAAAACTAACAACGGAAAGAGATACAAATGGGCTAACTTAAAATGGGCAGGCACTTAAAATGGATGATATTCATATGGCCAGTAAACATATGAAAAGGTGTTCAATCACATAAGATATCAGGAGAAAAAGTCAAATGATTATAACAATGAAATAATATAGCAAATTCACAAAATGACTAAGTCAGAAGGGCTGACAGCAATTATTGCCAAGAATAAACAAAAATAAAAATTTAGATCTGTTACACATTCCTGTTGCGAAGATAAATTTGTACAATCACTTTGAAAAAGTTTATGGTATCTGCTAAAGTTGAAAACACACATAACCCCTGCATTATCCAGTAAATCCACTCCTAAATATATATACCAAACAAAAGTAGAAAAAGAATGTACACAACTGTGTTATATATAAATATTATCAACTTGGGAACAACTCAAATGTCCACCAGCTGGATATTCAATAAATAGGTTCTGGGTAATCACACGATGGAATACCAAGCAGAAGTGAAAATAAATGAACTACTGCTTCATGTGTTAACCTGAATAAGTCAAATGGGCGTAATACTGACTGAAAGAAACCAGACACAAAAGGGTGCATTCTGTATCATTTCATCTACACAAATTCCAAACCCTGGCAAAACTAATCATATTAGTGGTTAGATTTAGAGATATGAGAGTGGTGGTTGGGAGAAGAAAAGAGGGTGACCTGTAGTATCCTCTTGGTATTGCATTTTTTGACCTACCTTGCCATTACTCGAATTCATGATTTATATGCTGTTCTGTTTATTTTTAAAGATAAAAAGAAAAAATTTCATGAGGGAATTTTCATGGTTATTTGAATTAGACAACTTTTCCCATTCTTGATACTGGTTTTATCTTTTCTCTTTTTATCTAGATCAGTCTCATTAGAGATTTGTCCATTTTATTGCATTTTACAAAGAAACTGCTTTTGGTTTCATGAATTTACCCAATTATTTTTCTGTTTTCAATTTGACTGGTTCCTGTTTTCTTTTTTATTATTTCTTTCCTTCAATATCTTTGGGTTTAATTAGTTTAATTTTAAAATTTAATTAGTTTAATTTTTTTTTTCTTAAGATGGAATCATGGATCATCAATTTAAGTCCTTTCTATTTTTCTAACATAAGAATTGAATGCTGTCAATTCCTTCTCAGCACTGCGTCCCACACGTTCTAGTAGGTTGTATTTTTATTTTCATTCAATTGAAAACATTTTCTAATTTCTCTTTTGACTTCTCCATGCCTGCAACAGTGAGGGAAGCTCTCTTCAGCCTCCTTTCTACCTCCCATCTTTCTCATGGGGATCCTAATAGAAGTCTGTAGAAGAGAATTTGCTAAAAGGCACACATTTCACTGTGTCTGTGTCTCCCAGGGCTTCAATGCTATTATGCTAACCCACAACTGACTTGAACAATTATTTAAGATGTTGGAAGATTATTCCTGACCTTTGTATGTTAGACACATCCTTCCTATTACCACTTATAGGTGAGAAATTCTACTTGTCTTGCCTCTGGGAGAAGGGGGTCCCTTCTTATGTTTCTGGCTAATGGTTTGCCCAGCAATCTAAGCTCTCTAATGGATTTGAGAAAAGTTAGTATCTTGTAATTTATCTGGTTTTCTCTCTTTCTTAGGCTAGATAAAATTATATTTCTAGCTTTTTATATCTTAGAAGTGGGATCTCAGAATAAGAATTTAAATAAAGCAAAATAAAAATTCTCAAAGTCCTGAGGAAGTGTATTTGAAACATGAATCGGAAATACGTAGTAATAGAAAGAACAACTACCAATATTTGATGTAAAATATATAAATGTTGAAGTAGTATTTGTTAGGCTTGAATAGCAGAAAAATACTGTTTAAGACTAATTTGTAAACAGGATATTTGAAATTTGAATTCTAGAACCGGATATAAAATAGGAATAAAGACAACTAAAGATTAAGAGAAAATTTAGGCGATTTGGAGGATAGAAACAGAAATATCCATGTTGGTCTAGGAATAAATCCAGAAGGACATTAAAGAATATACTGAGGAAAGAACATGCTTTTTAAATTACCATAATCATCTAGAATTACAGAAGATACAAAATTCTGGATTGAAAGTGTACTTAATATGACCACAAAGACAACAAAGGAAAACACACCAAGACACATATATACATACACACACCATGGTAAAATTTAAAGATGTTAAAGAGAAAACAACAGCTAATTTTTTCAGAAAGCGAAGAAAGACCATCTGCATGAAAGTAGGAATCATACAGACATCAGATTTCTCAATAGCAATAAGAAATGAAAAAAATGCAGTGCTTTTTTCCAAAGAGTATGGGAGTTATGGAAGTTTTCCATTTTATATATGATTACGTGGTAGGAAGAATAATGATCCCCTCACCCTGAAATGGCCATTCCCTAATCCCTGGAATTTATGAGTATATTACATCAGGATGCAAATTAAATTTGCAGATATTTTTAAGAACATTGAGATGAGTAAATGGAGCATCTACGTTGGCTCAATCTAATCACATACATCCTTAAAAGTGGAAAAGGCAGGCAGAAAGTTGGGTCATAGAGGCGCAATGTGATAGGACCCTCTGCATTGCTGGTTTTGAAGATGGAAGAAGGGGGCCATGAGCTGAGGAATGGTGGCCACTAGAAGGTGTAATAGCTCTCATCTTGCAGCAAGCAAGAAAATAGGGACCTTGATTCTACAAACAAAGGGACTGAATTCTGCCAATAACCAAAAAGAGCAGAAAATGAATTCTCTTCTATCAGAAACAGGTTCCCTCCTTTCTAGAGCCTCCAGAAAGGAATGCAGCTTGCCAACACCCTGATTTTAGTCCAGTGAGACCTGTATGTATCATATTTTTGATCTTAAAAACTGTAAGATAGGAAATTTGGGTTGTTTTAAGCCACTCCGTTTATGGTAATTTGTTATCACAGCCATAGAAAACAATTTTGTTCTGTTTTGCATTGTGTCAACCTCTAACATCACTTTTTAAAAAAAATTTTATTACAGAGGTGATTTACAATGTTGTGTTAGTTTCAGGTGTACAGCAAAGTGATTCAGTTTTACATATAACTATATGCATTCTTTTTCAGATTCTTTTCCCATATTAAGTCATTACAGAAGAGTTCCCTCTACCATCACTTTTAATGCATTCCCAATTTTAAAACTTTATCTAAGGAAGAGTCTAACTATATTATATATATGTATATATATGAATTCATAATTTCATATTTCATGCAGTACTTTTCAAATGTTTAAAATTTGTTTTTTAAATATTTCTCAGGCAGTATCTACATTTATTTGTGAGTGCTCTCAGGATTAACACCTGTGGGGGGAAGGAAAGAAAACAGGATTAGCCAAAGGGAAAAGCTGGACCGCAATGCAGTCACAGCAAGATGACAGCCTACCCCAAGGAGAGCTCTGAGGCTGGGCTTGGGCTTCAGAGTTGCCAGAGTTGGGCCAAGGAGGCCAAATATCTATACCCGTGAAGAGACCAGCCTGTAGAAAAGACCTGGCCATACTGGGGTGATTTTTTAAAAAGTCCAGCTTCAACCTGGCCTTTTTAAGTATCTTGTCTACTATTGTCTACTGTTATTTTCTACCCTAGCTTTAAAATGACTGGGTCTTGTAGCTGGCTGGCAGCTTCAGGAGGGTTGTGGGGATTTCTGTGATACTGAGGGACTTGGTGTCCAGTTTGTCAGCCATATCAGGGGAGACTGGACCAAGTAATATCTAGTATATGAGAAATCACCACCTACATCCTCATTTTCTGATTCTACATGCTTTTCCCCACCCACTTTTATGATTAAGCACAACAGAATACATGCATGTTGGTAGCCTCAAGAGTCTATGAGTCACAATGACATTTCACATTATTTATACCCCAAAGAAGAAGAAAGATGTACAAAATTACTCTTATCTTCTCAAGAGACAAATGATCACATTGCACATAGGCCACTATGTTGACTCTGGAAGTATGTGTTTACATTTCCTGGGGTTATGAGGTCCATGATCATTATAAATGGGAGACTGTGATTATTACATAGTACCCAGAGAAAACAAGTTACATTCTGAAAAGGTTATGTTTTCAAGAAGACTCAAGAGAGAAAGAAAAGGCAGCTGCCTCTTTCCCCTTTATAAGCAAATTCACTTTTTTAAAATTAATTTTTATGAAATCTTTGGAGATCTGATTCTTGTTGCTACTTCTGATTCTCACGGTAGCTCATTTTCTTAGTTTTTTAAGTTAATTGAGAGCTTATAACTGGCTGATTTTAAACAGTAGAAATCATGAATGACCTGGTTTGCAAATGCGACTCTCCAGAAAATGATTTGTATAAGCTTTTCCTAAGTGTCCTGGAGAACTAAGCACCATCAAACTGGCTCCAGGCTTTTCTGAATGTTTCTATTTGGAGTTCCCCAAATTTGGTTAAAAATGATTGAGAAGGAAACTTCTTTTCCAATTTCCACACATACACAATATATCATTTTCCTTGTTGGTATTTTTACTATAGGAGAAGGTATTTGCTAACCCTCTCTTTCACTGATGTTATAGCTCTTTGAAGGTCTTGACACTGTGTCTGTGGGGGGATAAATCTCAGCTCCAAGAGCCTGCCTTACTTAGGCCCAAGGCTGGATCTCCTATTCTGCATATGGATGTTAAAATCTGGTATTTGCACAATACTCTAGGTCATTTACGCATTTTACAGCATTTACAGGTTCAGTTTTAGCAAATTTAAATTCTCTTCTTTTCTCCCTCTCTCCCTCCTGTCTGCCCTCCTTCTCTTTTTTTCTTGCTTTCTGTCCTTCTTTCCTTTATTCTTTCTCTCTTTCTTTCTTTTTTCTTCCTTCCTTCCTTTCTTTCTCCTTCCTTCCTTCCTTTCTTTCCTCTCGCTGTCATTGTTTCTCTTTTTTTTTGCACCCATGAATTTCCTTTTCATTTTGTAAACAGATAGATTTTTATTTTAAAATATAGTGGTAACTTATCCAGCAATTCTAGATTTTATAAAAGGGAAATATTTATTACATACTCATAAGTAATCTTTTTTTGTGTGTGTGTTGTGTGGGCCTCTCACTGCTGTGGCCTCTCCCGTTGCGGAGTACAGGCTCCGGAGCGCAGGCTCAGCGGCCATGGTTCATGGGCCCAGCCGCTCCACGGCATGTGGGATCTTCCCGGACTGGGGCATGAACCGGTGTCCCCTGCATCGGCAGGTGGACTCTCAACCACTGCACCACCAGGGAAGCCCCTCATAAGTCATCTTGATCCTATATACTTTGGAATATTTTCTTTCTTTTTTTCCTCTTTCTTCTCTCCAGACACATCAGTTGTGATATATATATATATATATATAAAGTCACTCTTCTCTGTTTGAAATCACTTCTTTTATAGTTGTAGAAAATTTCCCTCACCCTTATCAAATTGTGGAAATGAGAACAAATGGCAATTTAATCAATGAATACTTATTGCCTATAATTCTAAGTATAAACTTACAAACTTTCTTGAGTCTCCTTAGAACCAACTTTAAGAAGTCTTTAGAGGACAAGGGGAAGATGGAGGAAGAGTAAGACGCGGAGATCACCTTCCTCCCCACAGATATACCAGAAATACATCTACACGTGGAACAATTCCTACAGAACACCTACTGAACGCTGGCAGAAGACCTCAGACCTCCCAAAAGGCAAGAAAATCCCCACGTACCTGGGTAGGGCAAAAGAAAAAAGAATAAACAGAGAAAAAAGGATAGGGACGGGACCTGAACCAGTGGGAGGGAGCTGTTAAGGAGGAAAAGTTTCCACACATTAGGAAGCCCCGTCGCAGGCGGAGACTGCCAGTGGCGGAGGGGGAAAGCTTCGGAGCCTTGGAAGAGAGCACAGCAACAGGGGTGCGGAGGGCAAAGCGGAGAGATTCCCGCACAAAGGTTCGGTGCCGACCGGCACTCACCAGCCCGAGAGGCTTGTCTGCTCACCTGCCAGGGTGGGCGGGGGCTGGGAGCTGAGGCTCGGGCTTCGGTCAGAGCGGCCGGGAGGGAGTCCTGAAAAGTCTGGAGCTGACGAAGAGGCAAGAGACTTTTTCTTTCCTCTTTGTTTCCTGGTGCGCGACGAGAGGCGATTAAGAGCGCTGCTTAAAGGAGCTCCAGAGACAGGCGCGAGCCGCGGCTAAAAGCGCGGACTCCAGAGACAGACATGAGATGCTAAGGCTGCTGCTGCCGCCACCAAGAAGCCTGTCTGAGTGCACAGGTCACTCTCCACACCTCCCTTCCGGGGAGCCTGTGCAGCCCGCCACTGCCAGGTCCGAACGCAAGGCTGCTGCAACGTCACGCCGGCCTCTGCCGCCGCAGGCCCGCCCTGCACTCCGTGCCCCTCCCTCCCCCCACCCCCCGCCTGAGTGAGCCAGAGCCCCTGAATCAGCGGCTCCTTTTAACCCTGTCCTGTCTGAGCGAAAAAACAGACGCCCTCCGGCGACCTACACCCAGAGGCGGGGCCAAATCCAAAGCTGAGCCCCTGGGAGCTGTGCGAACAAAGAAGAGAAAGGGAAATCTCTCCCAGCAGCCTCAGAAGCAGCGGATTAAAGCTCCACAATCAACTTGATGTACCTGCATCTGTGGAATACCTGAATAGGCAACAAGTCATCCCAAATTGAGGAGGTGGACTTTGAGAGCAAGATTTATGATTTTTTCCCCTTTTCCTCTTTTTGTGAGTATGTGTATGCTTCTGTATGAGATTTTGTCTGTATAGCTTTGTTTCCACCATTTGTCCTAGGGTCCTATCCGTCTTTTTTTTTTTTTAATTTTTTTCTTATTTTTTAATTTAATAACTTTATTATATTTTACTTTATTTTATTTTACTTTATCTTCTTTCTTTCATTCTTTTTTCCTTCCTTCCCTCCTTCCTTCCTTCCTCCCACCGTCCCTCCCTCCCTCCCTTCTTTCATCTTTCTTTCTTTCTTCCTACTTCTACTAATTCATTCCTTCTACTTTTTCTCCCTTTTACGCTGAGCCGTGTGGATGAAAGGCTCTTGGTGCTGCAGCCAGGAGTCAGTGCTGTGCCTCTGAGGTGGGAGAGCCAACTTCAGGACACTGGTCCACAAGAGACCTCCCAGCTCCACATAATATCAAATGGCGAAAATCTCCTGGAGATCTCCATCTCAACACCAGCACCCAGCTTCACTCAACGACCAGCAAGCTACAGTGCTGGACACCCTATGCCAAACAACTAGAAAGACAGGAACACAACCCCACCCATTAGCAAAGAGGCTGCCTAAAATCATAGTAAGTCCACAGACACTCCAAAACACACCACCAGACGTGGACCTGCCCACCAGAGAGACAAGATCCAGCCTCATCCACCAGAACACAGGCACTACTCCCCTCCACCTGGAAGTCTACACAACCCACTGAAACAAACTTAGCCACTGGGGACAGACACCAAAAACAACGGGAACTACGAACCTGCAGCCTGCAAAAAGGAGACCCCAAAAACAGTAAGATAAGCAAAATGAGAAGACAGAAAAACACACTGCAGATGAAGGAGCAAGATAAAAACCCGCTAGACCTAACAAATGAAGAGGAAATAGGCAGTGTGAAAAAGAATGCAGAATAATGACAGTAAAGATGATCCAAAATCTTGGAAATAGAATAGACAAAATACAAGAAACATTTAACAAAGACCTAGAAAAACTAAAGAAGAAACAAACAATGATGAACAACACAATAAATGAAATTAAAAATACTCTAGATGGAATCAATAGCAGAATAACTGAGGCAGAAGAACGAATAAGTGACCTGGAAGATAAAATAGTGGAAATAACTATTGCAGAGCAGAATAAAGAAAAAGAATGAAAAGAACTGAGGACAGTCTCAGAGACCTCTGGGACAACATTAAATGCACCAACATTCGAATTTTAGGGGTTTCAGAAGAAGAAAAGAAAAAGAAAGGGACTGAGAAAATATTTGAAGAGATTATAGTTGAAAATTTCCCTAATATGGGAAAGGAAATAGTTAATCAAGTCCAGGAAGCACAGAGAGTCCCATACAGGATAAATCCAAGGAAAATACGCCAAGACACATATTAATCAAACTGTCAAAAATTAAATACAAACAAAGCATATTAAAAGCAGCAAGGGAAAAACAACAAATAACACACAGGGAATCCCCATAAGGTTAGCAGCTGATCTTTCAGCAGAAACTCTGCAGGCCAGAAGGGAGTGGCAGGACATATTTAAAGTGATGAAGGAGAAAAACCTGCAACCAAGATTACTCTACCCAGCAAGGATCTCATTCAGATTTGATGGAGAAATTAAAACCTTTACAGAGAAGTAAAGGTTGAGAGAGTTCAGCACCACCAAACCAGCTTTACAACAAATGCTAAAGGAACTTCTCTAGGCAAGAAACACAAGAGAAGGAAAAGACCTACAATAACGAATGCAAAACAATTAAGAAAATGGGAATAGGAACATACATATCGATAATTACCTTAAATGTAAATGGACTAAATGCTCCCACCAAAAGACACAGATTGTCTGAATGGATACAAAAACAAGATCCATATATATGTTGTGTACAAGAGACCCCACTTCAGACCTAGAGACACATACAGACTGAAAGTAAGGGGATGGAAAAAGATATTCCATGCAAATGGAAACCAAAAGAAAGCTGGAGTAGCAATTCTCCTATCAAACAAAATAGACTTTAAAATAAAGACTAGTAGAAGAGACAAAGAAGGACACTACATAATGATCAAGGGATCGATCCAAGAAGAAGATATAACAACTGCAAATATTTATGCACCCAACATAGCAGCACCTCAATACATAAGGCAAATACTAACAGCCATAAAAGGGGAAATCGACAGTAACACATTCATAGTAGGGGACTTTAACACTCCACTTTCACCAATGGACAGATCATCCAAAATGAAAATAAATAAGGAAACACAAGCTTTAAATGATACATTAAACAAGATGGACTTAATTGATATTTATAGGACACTCCATCCAAAAACAACAGAATACACATTTTTCTCAAGTGCTCATGGAACATTCTCCAGGATAGATCATATCTTGGGTCACAAATCAAGCCTTGGTAAATTTAAGAAAATTGAAATTGTATCAAGTATCTTTTCCAACCACAATGCTATGAGACTAGATATCAATTACAGGAAAAGATCTGTAAAAAATACAAACACATGGAAGCTAAACAATACACTACTTAATAACGAAGTGATCACTGAAGAAATCAAAGAGGAAATAAAAAAACACCTAGAAACAAATGACAATGGAGACACGACGACCCAAAACCTATGGGATGCAGCAAAAGCAGTTCTAAGAAGGAAGCTTATAGCAATACAAGCCCACCTTAAGAAACAGGAAACATCTCGAATAAACAACCTAACCTTGCACCTAAAGCAATTAGAGAAAGAAGAACAAAATAACCCCAAAGTTAGCAGAAGGAAAAAAATCATAAATATCAGATCAGAAATAAATGAAAAAGAAATGAAGAAAACGATAGCAAAGATCAATAAAACTAAAAGCTGGTTCTTTGAGAAGATAAACAAAATAGATAAACCATTAGCCAGACTCATCAAGAAAAAAGGGAGAAGACTCAAATCAAGAGAGTTAGAAATGAAAAAGGAGAAGTAACAACTGACACTGCAGAAATACAAAAGATCATGAGAGATTACAACAAGCAACTCTATGCCAATAAAATGGACAACCTGGAAGAAATGGACAAATTCTTAGAAATGCACAACCTGCCAAGACTGAATCAGGAAGAAATAGAAAATATGAACAGACCAATCACAAGCATTGAAATTGAAACTGTGATTAAAAGTCTTCCAAAAAACAAAAGCCCAGGACCAGATGGCTCCACAGGAGAATTCTATCAAACATTTAGAGAAAAGCTAACACCTATCCTTCTCAAACTCTTCCAAAATATAGCAGAGGGAGGAACACTCCCAAATTCATTCTACGAGGCCACCATCACCTTGATACCAAAACCAGACAAGGATGTCACAAAGAAAGAAAACTACAGGCCAATATCACTACAGGTTCAATATCACTGAACACAGATGCAAAAATCCTCAACAAAATACTAGCAAACAGAATCTAACAGCACATTATAAGGATCATACACCATGATGAAATGGGGTTTATTCCAGGAATGCAAGGATTCTTCAATATACACAAATCAATCAATGTGATAAACCATATTAACAAATTGAAGGAGAAAAACCATATGATCATCTCAATAGATGCAGAGAAAGCTTTCGAAAAAATTCAACATCCATTTATGATAAAAACCCTGCAGTAAGTAGGGATAGAGGGAAATTTCCTCAACATAATAAAGGCCATATATGACAAACCCACAGCCAACATCATCCTCAATGGTGAAAAACTGAAATAATTTCCACTAAGATCAGGAACAAAACAAGGTTGCCCACTCTCACCATTCTTATTCAACATAGTTTTGGAAGTTTTAGCCACAGCAATCAGAGAAGAAAAGGAAATAAAAGGAATCCAAATCGGAAAAGAAGTAGTAAAGCTGTCACTGTTTGCAGATAACATGATACTATACATAGAGAATCCAAAAGATGCTACCAGAAAACTACTAGAGCTAGTCAATGAATTTGGTAGAGTAGCAGGATACAAAATTAATGCACAGAAATCTCTGGCATTCCTGTACACTAATGATGAAAAATCTGAAAGTGAAATCAAGAAAACACTCCCATTTAGCATTGCGACAAAAAGAATAAAATATCTAGGAATAAACCTACCTAAGGAGACGAAAGACCTGTATGCAGAAAATTATAAGACACTGATGAAAGAAATTAAAGATGATACAAATAGATGGAGAGATATACCATGTTCTTGGATTGGAAGAATCAACATTGTGAAAATGACTCTACTACCCATAGCAATCTACAAATTTAAGGCAATCCGTATCAAACTACCAGCGGCATTTTTCACAGAACTAGAACAAAAAATTTCACAATTCGTATGGAAACACAAAAGACCCCAAATAGCCAAAGCAATCTTGAGAACGCAAAATGGAGCTGGAGGAATCAGGCTCCCTGACTTCAGACTATACTACAAAGCTACAGTAATCAAAACAGTATGGTACTGGCACAAAAACAGAAAGACAGATCAATGGAACAGGATACACAGACATATGGTCACCTTATCTTTGATAACGGAGGCAGGAATGTACAGTGGAGAAAGGGCAGCCTCTTCAATAAGTGGTGCTGGGAAAACTGGACAGCTACATGTAAAAGTATGGGATTAGATCACTCCCTAACACCATACACAAAAATAAGCTCAAAATGGATTAAAGACCTAAATGTAAGGCCAGAAACTATCAAACTCTTAGAGGAAAACATAGGCAGAACACTCTATGACATAAATCACAGCAAGATCCTTTTTGACCCACCTCCTAGAGAAATGGAAATAAAAATAAAAATAAAGAAATGGGACCTAATGAAACTTCAAAGCTTTTGCACAGCAAAGGAAACCATAAACAAGACCAAAAGACAACCCTCAGAATGGGAGAAAATATTTGCAAATGAAGCGACTGACAAAGGATTAATTTCCAAAATTTACAAGCAGCTCATGCAGCTCAATAACAAAAATCAAACAACCCAATCCAAAAATGGACATAAGACCTAAATAGACATTTCTCCATAGAAGATATACAAACTGCCAACAAACACATGAAAGAATGCTCAACATCATTAATCATTAGAGAAATGCAAATCAAAATTACAATGAGATATCATCTCACACCAGTCAGAATGGCCATCATCAAAAAATCTAGAAACAATAAATGCTGGAGAGGGTGTGGACAAAAGGGAACACTCCTGCACTGCTGGTGGGAACGTGAATTGGTACAGCCACTATGGAGAACAGTATGGAGGTTCCTTAAAAAACTACAAATAGAACTACCATATGACCCAGCAATCCCACTACTGGGCATATACCTTGAGAAAACCATAATTCAAAAAGAGTCATGTACCAAAATATTCATTGCAGCTCTATTTACAATAGCCCGGAGATGGAAACAACCTAAGTGTCCATCATCGGATGAATGGATAAAGAAGATGTGGGCACATATATACAATGGAATATTACTCAGCCATAAAAAGAAACAAAATTGAGCTCTTTGTAATGAGGTGGATAGACCTAGAGTCTGTCATACATAGTGAAGTAAGTCAGAAAGAGAAAGGCAAATACCGTATGCTAACACATATATATGGAAGTTAAGGGAAAAAATGTCATGAAGAAGCTAGGGGTAAGACAGGAATAAAGACACAGACCTACTAGAGAACGGACTTGAGGATATGGGGAGAGGGAAGTGTGAGCTGTGACAAAGCGAGAGAGAGGCATGGACATATATACACTACCAAATGTAAGGTAGCTAGCTAGTGGGAAGTAGCCGCATAGCACAGAGAGATCAGCTCGGTGCTTTGTGACCGCCTAGAGGGGTGGGATAGGGAGGGTGGGAGGGAGGGAGACACAAGAGGGAAGAGATATGGGAACATATGTATATGTATAACTGATTCACTTTGTTATAAAGCAGGAACTAACACACCATTGTAAAGCAATTATACCCCAATGAAGATGTTTAAAAAAAAAAAGAAGTCTTTAATGTAGACAAAACAATGTCCCATTTCTCAAATTTTCTGCCAGTGTGGGTATCAAAAGAAAACAAAATGTATTTGCCTATAATAATTTTACTAGCTTATTTATTATCACCATCCTAGAAATATGTACAGATTTTGAAAATATATAAATGTTCATTTCACCAACAGAGAGTAAAGTGTGTGAAGGGTGTGTGAATATGTGTATGTGTGTGTGTGTGTGTGTTGGACATAAAGGACTGATAACCAGGGTTTCCTGGCTTGGTAAAAGAAAATTAAGAGTGAACTTAGTAGAAATGGGAGAGTTGAAATGAGCTTAGGACAACAGTGACAATAAATAAACACTGATATTAAAGGAGCACATGTATCATCTGGTAGGTACTTTCATAACTAATTTTATTGTTATGTTTACTAATATAAAAGAACACATTTTGCAACTTCTCTTCTTCCCAGGAACTTATAATATTTAAGAACTATTGCCTTATTTATAGTATAATAAATTTCTCAACTTAAGGCTCCTGTTACATAAAATTCAATCGTAACTTGAGGAAAAAGTCAGAAATCCAGTTTGGACCCTGTTTCATCAAACTCTGCATCTGCTCACAAAAGGCATAATGCTGATCTGTGTCCAATCTGATTCTTTATTAAAGTTTATTCCCACTTTCCTTCTGTAAAATCAGGGTCCTTGCTTTGCTGGGCAGGGAACTATAATACTATGACTCTCTTCTTCCATTCTATTTCAGCTGCAAAAGTTTGACTGTAAAACTGAATGAAATTTTTGAACAACACCTCTAGAAAAATTCAATGTAAAATATCATCAGTTAATAAGACACACACCAATTTTTTTAAGTTAAATTGATTGTTAGATGAATTATTCACTGAGTGCACTTAATATGATGACACTTACAAGTAGTACTGCTTTACTCACCACACACCCACTGAAAGTCCTTGTTTTTACCTCATACACTTGTTTAATTGCTAGAGATATGGATATGAAAAAGATAGTTTAAGTTACCTGTGATTTAGTGATATAACAGAAGCATCAACAGGGAACACAGGAAGGGTGAAAATGGGTCCAGGGGGACACAAAGTTGTCAGTCAGAAAATGGCAGGTAGTGAGGATTTATTTCATGCTTATTCTATACCAGATAACTTGCTAAGGACTGAGAAAATGTGGTAGTTGCCAGAGAAATGTAAACTGACCTTATTCACTATTTTAATACAAGCCTCAGTAAACTATTAGTGGCATATGATCATACCAAACAAAATGTTTATAAGAATATGTTTCCAATTTCACATTGTAAATATAATTTTTAAATAAAAATACTTGTGTATAGATATTGGTAGTTTAGTAATTTTAATATATAACTATTGGCTTTCCACAAAGTGTTAAACCTGCTAAACAATTTTGTGATATATTATTCTCCCAGGAGCACTCTAATTGTTATAATTCAGATTGGCAATATATATAGCACATACTTAATAGACACTATGTACATATATATACTATGTACATATATATTATGTGTGTACAATTATATATATCCAACCACAGTGATATGATTATACATATATAACATATACACAAAAACTTTACTTACATATATAAAATCTTAAAGTTTAGCTTATGCTATCACTGGGGCATGCTTGTCATTTAAACATATTATCTTCGTTATCAATGTGTGTTAACAAATAACATCACAGATAACAGATGCAAATATCAGATTTACAGTAAAGACTACTTTCACTAAGTGTAGCATGTGACACACAGTGGGAGTTGAAATATGATTGGCTGATACTCATCAGGATTCAGATTTATTAAAGGAAAAGTAAGAATGAAATAGTAGAAATGGGAAGGGTTAAAAATAAGCTAGAACCAGAAAATGGTAATAGGAACATACATATCAATAATTACCTTAAACGTAAATGGACTAAATGCTCCAACCAAAAGACACAGACTGGCTGAATGGAAAAAAAAAACAAGACCCATATATATGTGGTCTACAAGAGACCCACTTCAGACCTAGGCACACATACAGACTGAAAGTGAGGGGATAGAAAAAGATATCCCACACAAATGGAAATAGAAAGAAAGCTGGAGTAGCAATCCTCATATCAGACAAAATAGACTTTAAAATAATGACTGTCACAAGAGACAAGGAAGGACACTACGTAATGATCAAGGGCTCAATCCAAGAAGATCTAACAACTGTAAATACTTCTGCACCCAACAAAGGGGCACCTCAATACATAAGGCAAATGCCAACAGCTATAAAAGGGGAAATTGACAGTAACACAATAATAGTGGGGGACTTTAACACTCCACTTACACCAATGGATAGATCATCCAGACAGGAAATTAATAAGGAAATACAAGACTTGAATGACACACTAGACGAGGTAGACTAAATTGATATTTACAGGACATTCCACCCCAAAACTGCAGAATAAACTTTCTTCTCAAGTGCAAACGAAAAATTCTCCATGATAGCTCACACCCTGGTTCACAAATCAAGCCTCGGAAAATTTAAGAAAACTGAAATCACAACAAGCATATTTTCTGACCACAATGCTATGAGATTAGAAATCAATTACAGGAGAAAAAATGTAAAAAACACAAACACATGGAGTCTAAACAATACATTAATAAATAAACAAGAGATCATTGAAGAAATCAAAAAATACCTAGAGACAACTGACAATAAAAACACAACAACCCAAAACCTATGAGATGCAGCAAAATCAGTTCTAAGAGAGAAGTTTATAGAACTACAAGCGTACCTTAAGAAACAAGAAAAATCCCAAATAAACAATCTAACCTTATACCTAAAGGAACTAGCGAAAGAAGAAGAAAAAAAAACCAAAGTTAGTAGAAAGAAAGAAATCATAAAGATCAGAGCAGAAATAAATGAAATAGAAACAAAGGAAACAATAGCAAAGATCAATGAAACTAAAAGCTGGTTCTTTGAGATGATAAACAAAATTGATAAAAATTTAGCCAGACTCATCAAGAAAAAAGGGAGAGGACTCAAATCAGTAAAATTAGAAATGAAAAAGGAGAAGTGACAAATGATACTGCAGATATACAAAGGATCATAAGAGACTACTACAAGCAACTCTATGCCAATAAAATGGACAACCTGGACGAAATGGACAAATTCTTAGAAAGGTACAACCTGCCAAGACTGAAACAGGAAGAAGCAGAAAATATGAACAGACCAATCACAAGTAATGAAATTGAAACTGTGATTAAAAGTCTTCCAACAAACAAAAGCCCAGGACCAGATGGCTTTACAGGTGAATTCTATCAAACATTTAGAGAAGAGCTTAACACCTATCCATCTCAAACTCTTCCAAATAATTGCAGAGGAAGCAACACTCTCAAACTTATTCTATGAGGCCACCATCACCCTGATAGCAAAACCAGATGAAGATATCAAACACAAGAAAAGAAAATTACAGGCCAATATCAATGATGAACATAGACCCCAAAATCCTCAAAAAAAATACTAGCAAACCCAATCCAACAGTACCATGGATCATGCACCATGGTCAAGTGGGATTTATCCCAGGGATGCCAGGATTCTTCAGTATATGCAAATCAATCAATATGATACACCATATTAACAAACTGAAGAATAATAAGCATATAATCATCTCAGTAGATGCAGAAAAAGCTTTTGACCAAATTCAACACCCAGTTACAATAAAAACTCTCCAGAAAGTGGACATAGAGGGAACTTACCTCAACATAATAAAGGTCATATATAACAAACCCACAGCAAATATTATTCTCAATGGTGAAAAACTGAAAGAATTTCCTCTAAAATCAGGAGCAACACAAGGGTGATCACACTCACCGCTATTCAATGCAGTTTTGAAAGTCCTAGCCACAGCAATCAGAGAAGAAAAAGAAATAAAAGTAATCCAAACTGGCAAAGAAGAAGTAAAACTGTCACTGTTTGAAGATGACATGATACTCTACATAGAAAAGCCTAAAGATGCCACCAGAAAACTACTAGAGCTAATCAATGTATATGGTAAAGTTGCAGGATGCAAAATAAATGCACAGAAATCTCTTGCATTCCTATACACTAACAATGAAAGATCAGGAAGAGCAATTATGGAAACAATCCCATTCACCATTGCAACAAAAAGAATAAAATACCTAGGAATAAATCTACCTCTGGAGGTAAAAGAACTGTACTCAGAAAACTATAAGATACTGATGAAAGAAATCAAAGATGACACAAACAGATGGAGAGATATACCATGTTCTTGGATTGGAAGAATCAATATTGTGAAAATGATTATACTACCCAAAGCAGTCTACAGATTCAATGCAATCCCTATCAAATTACCAATGGCATTTTTCACAGAACTAGAACAAAAAAACTCAAAATTTGTGTGGGGACACAAAGAGCCCGAATAGCCAGAGCAATCTTGAAAAAGAAAAACGGAGCTGGAGCAATCAGGCTCCTGGACTTCAGACTATACTACAAAGCTACAGTAATCAAGACAGTATGGTATAGGCACAAAAACAGAAATATAGATCAGTGGAACGGGATAGAAAGCCCAGAGATAAACCCGTGCACATATGGTCACCTAATCTATGACAAAGGAGACAAGACTATACAGTGGAGAAACGACAGCCTCTTCAATAAGTGGTGCTGGGAAAACTGGACAGCTACATGTAAAAGAATGAAATTAGAACACTCCCTAACACCATACACAATAATAAACTCAAAATGGATTAAAGGCCTAAATGTAAGGCCAGACACTATAAAACTCTTAGACGAAAACATAGGCAGAACACTCTTTGACATAAATCACAGCAAGATCTTTTTTGACCCACCTCATAGAGTAATGAGAATAAAAACAAAAATAAACAAATGGGACCTAATTAAATGTAAAAGCTTTTGCATAGCAAAGGAAACCATAAAAAAGATGAAAAGACAAAACTCGAAATGGGAGAAAGTATTTGAAAATGAAGCAACTGACAAAGGATTAATCTCCAAAATATACAAACAGTTCATGAAGCTCAATATTAAAAAAAAATAAACCCAATCCAAAAATGGGCAGAAGACCTAAATAGACATTTCTCCAAAGAAGACATACAGATGGCCAAGAGGCACATGAAAAAGCTGCTCAGCATCACTAAGTATTAGAGAAATGTAAATCAAAACTACAATGAGGTATCACCTCACACCAGTTAGAATGGACATCATCAGAAAATCTACAAACAACAAATGCTGGAGAGGGTGTGGAGAAAAGGGAACCCTCTTGCACTATTGGTGGGAATGCAAACTGATACAGCCACTATCGAGAATATGGAGGTTCCTTAAAACACTAAAAGTAGAATTACCACATGACCCAGCAATCCCACTATTAGGCATATACGCAGAGAAACCCATAATTCAAAAAGACACATGCGCCCCAATGTTCACTGCAGCACTATTTACAATAGCCAGGACATGGAAACAACCTAAAAGTCCATCAATAGAGGAATGGATAAAGAAGTTATGGTACGTATAAAAAGGAATGAAACTAGGTCACTTGTAGAGACGTGGATGTACCTAGAGACTGTTATACAGAGTGAAGTAAGTCAGAAAGAGAAAAACAAGTATCGTATATTAACGCATATATGTGGAATCTGAAAAAATTGGTATAGACGATCTTATTTACAAAGCAGAAATAGAGACACAGATGTAGAGAACACATGTATGGATACCAAGGGGGAAAGGGGGTGGTGGGATGAATTGGGAGATTGGGGTTGACATATATACACTATTGATGCTATATATAAAATAGATAACTAATGAGAACCTACTGTAAAGCACAGAGAACTCTACTCAGTGCTCTGTGGTAACCTAAATGGGAAAGAAATCCAAAAAAGAGGGAATAAATATATACACATAGCTGAGTCACTTTCCTGTACAGCAGAAACTAACACAACATTGTAAAGCAACTACACTACAATAAAAATTTAAAACAAAAGAAAAAAAAAGCTAGGACCATAATGACAACACATAAACATTGGTATAGGGGTAAAAGCGGCATATACCTCTGGTAGCTAATTTTATTGTTATGTTTGCGAACATAAAAGAACATCTTTTGGAGCATCCCTTCCTCCTAAAGAATTTATAATATCTGAAAATGATTGTCCTGTCACCTCCCGCCATGAGGACAGTAACCTGGAGACTTCTTCCCCTCTCCTTACCCGCCCCTTCACCCCCAGACTTTGAAAGGTATGCCTATCCAAACTGAACTGCAACACCATCTCCCACGATGAAATCAGGACACTTGTGGTCAGAAGGGGCTGAAGTTACTGTTCGGGGGGAATCTTATTAGCCCTTCAAGGTCTTCAACTTTAATTGTCATAGAGTTATACCTAATATTTGTTTAATTTCTTTTATATCAGGGACTATACATATTGTTATGACTAATCTTTATACCTGGACTCCCCTTTAGTGGCAGACAAAAAAATTATTTAACTATTAATTTGGAATTTTTAAAGAAACTATTTTGGATATATGCCTTCTTCCTAACATTTCTTAATTTTCTGCTTTATTTATTTCAGCTTTTATGTTTATTAACTTCCTTCTCCTACATTCTTTTGGCTACTTTTAAAATTCTCCATCCTAAAATGAACATCAGGTTACATTTCTTGAGAGGGGCACTAAAGAATTTTCTTTCTTAATAATGAAGATATGTAGCTTTAGCGTCTCTTGGTTCTTCTGTGTCTCACAGATTTTATATACACACTTTATTTAGAGATTATACAATTCGACTCTAGGTTTTTTCTTTGATGCAATATTGCCTAGGGATTTTTTTTTAATTTCCAAATAAAATTTAATTTTTGGCTAACTTTCCAATTTTATTTTTCTGATCTTTATTGGATTATGATCATGGGCTGCGGGTTTTCATATCTTGACTTTTTAAATTGGTTTAATTATCTTTGTGGTCAAGTATATAATTGATTTTGGTAGAAACTTCATTATCATAAAGTAATGTATACCTCATTTTGAAATATATCTATATCTAATTAAATGTGCTGCCCTTATCTTTTCTATTAATTTTCTCCAAATCTGAGATTTATTGAAGTTCCTTAGCAGATTTATATTTATCCCATTTTCTAGTTGCACATTTTTGCTTACAAAACTAGCAGACTGACTGAAAAATATTGTTTTTCATTAATGTAACAGTAATGCAAATTCTGATTTTATGCAATTGAATATTTGTCTCATTTATTTTGTCATCTTATCATTTTCCTATATACACATATGTATATTTTTACTTGCTTCTCAACCTAATTTTTTCTCATTCTGTGGTCTTTTTCTGATTGACTGAGTGATTATTTGGTTTGAGTCTTTACTTCAGTACTTTCCTCAGATAAGATATAGAGTGATATTCTAGCTCACTCCTGCCATATTCATAAATATCTTTCAGTTATCTATAGCAATGAATGGCATCTGGGGTAAATATAAAACAGGTACCGATTTAGTCTTTCCTCAACTCAAATAAATATCCTTCTTCTATTATTTATTGTTTCCTCTCTACCATCTAATTTTTTTCTTCTTCTGGAACTCCTATCATTCAATAGGATCTACCCTAAGGCTCTCCTGATTTTCATAGTTTTGTTTGTTTGGTCTATGATAGAGAAAGTTTTTTCTCATTTTCCCAAACTACCAACTTTGCAGTGACTGTCCTGTCTTGCATTTTGTCTCATTTTTTTAAACTGCTCTTATTATATCTTTTTTTTTTTTTTTTTAATGTTTACGTAGCTCTGTCTCCTCCATTGGCTCTGTTGGGTTGAATTCTCTTTTATTCTATTTTTCTTCCTGTCTCACTTCAGGTGTTCTATTATCTCTTTGTCTGTTGTTTGAGGTCAGGGTCTAGGTGTAAGTGGTAAGTTCTAATAGATCTGTGAGTGATATTAGGAAAAGCATTCTCTGCAGTGTGCCAGCAGAGGTAGGCTGTTTGCCCAGTCTCTAAATTTTGAAAGTAGAGAAAACAGTTCACCTTTTTAGCTCCTCTTGGATGCTTGGGACCAGAGGGACCAGGTACTTTCAAAGGGGCTGATGTCAACCTTCCTACTGAAAGGTCTACAGATCTCTGTGAACTGAGATCTTCCCTGAGTGCCCTATGTTCTCATCCCCACATTACAGCAAGCTGACCACGTGTCCAGCCTCTCCACTGACTGATTCACCAAAGAGAAATCCCATACTTCCCCTCAGTTTGGATGCACAGAATATCCCAGGCCTGATTCATACCGATCTACTTGCTGACCCCAGCAGTAGCTGGTCCAGAGAGGAAAATTTTTTGCAGTTGATAACAGAGCAGAAACCAAGTCATTTTTCCCTTACACAGTTCCACAAAGCAGAGCATCATTTCCTAGTTCATTAGAAATAAAACTTTCTTACACAATCACAACTTTAACTTTAAAAAACAAGAAATGCATTAGCATCTTTATTACAAATGTAATTGGTTTTCTTTTATTTTTCTTCATAGGGATAGGGTCACTAACTAAAATATACCACTGTAAAATCTGCAATTTAAATTTAATTTCATGCTGCACTGTAGAAATAGTTTACATAAATAGTGTCCATTAATCATTTAAAACAAAGGTTAAATGTAAATTAGGATCCTGTTATATATTTCCATGATTATTTACGGTTTTCTGGTAAAGTTTCTGAGGGTGAAGGAATTAATGTTTTTGAAAGTAAAATATCTTTAAACTAAAATTGATAACTTCCAGAAATCAGTTGACTTGAAGGGAGTGCCATATCATCACAAACAGCATTTGAAGTTAAAAAACACATGCTAGCTCTCAGTCACGGTTTTAATTATGTCATAAGTTAATCATTAAATCTCTTTCTTTAGGAGCCATATCTGCTATATTAAGTAACTACATTGAATACAATTTGAGAAAAATGATATTCTGGTGGCTGTAATTTTTTGAAGAGAGTCAGAATACTGGTGTGATGATTTTTCAGTTTATTCAACAAAAGAAGGTAGTAAAAGGAATAACATTAGTATAAGTTAGTAAAGACTATCTAGTTTAAGCTGCACTGCCAAAGGGACAAAATATCTGGATAAACACTTTGTTTCAGTGGTTTGTATAAATGTTTATCCTTTTATTAGGAAATACCAAAGTAACTGACCCACATTTCACTCGTCATTCTAAACTACTGTTCTTAGGTCACCACTGTGAGTTTCTTTTAAGTGTTTCTATTCTTTAATTTGATTCTGATGGTTTTATTCTTTTATCACAGCTTAGATATGATACTTACGTCAAGATTGACAATCTGAACTTTAGGAAACAAGATAAATAAATAATTAGGCATTTTATCATTTACTAAATTCCAAATGAAAGCATAAAAGGTGTTACCTGAATTAAAGTTATTTAGAAGAAATAATATTTTCTATTTCTTGTAATGGATTACAATCACAGGAGAAAAAAAGCAAAGCGGCAAAACAAAAACAATTGTGTTTATTTCAGCACTAGGCAACATCATATTTTACTGCATTGTTTTCTTTACGTAGTTGTTCGGGTTACAGTTAACAGTGATATTTATGCAATGCTGCCTACTCTGAATACCTAAAACCAAGAATGCAATATTCTGATGAACAATATCATTGTGGCTAGGTGTCATTATACATCTCACTTAGTTCCCTGGATATTTTTGAGCAACAAAATTTTAAGAAAGAAGTGAAGTTATAAAAGGAAGTATTCTATATCTTTTGTAATACAACAATAGCATCTACAGTGTTGAATGAGAGTTTTTCAAGATATTTGCAACAATTTTAATAAACCATTATTATAATAGTCCTTCAGAGATAAGTAACTACAATGTTAATTTTAAATATCTGAACCAAAATTCAAGTAACTGTTTCAAGTAAACTATCATAATGGCTTTTCGTTCATATTATTTCCAGATCATGTTATCCAAGGTTGGTTATATGTAAATACAACAGTTAGGAGCTTGCTGGCTCAAGCAAAAATTATACTTCAATTACGTTCTAAACATATTTCATGTTACTCTTTACTAGAGCAAGAAAGCAATTACACTTTAACTCTCTCTTTCTGATGAAATAATAATCAGAATTCATTAACATGTTTAAAAGGATAGATCATTAAGCGCAATGTCATTTAGAGAATGGAAATAAGTTAGTCAGGTTTAGAAAATTATTTTCTAATTTTCTAGGATTTGGATAATAGTAAGACCTCTACCAGTGAGGCCAAGTCTAGAAGTTTCAGTTTGATATCTAGGCTTTCACTACCATATCTCTACAGACACCATGACTTGAAGGTGATCCTTCACAACTTAAACTTTGAAAGAAGCAAAATCTGTATTTTAATATCTCCTGTGAACATGAAGCAGTATGTACAGCAAGCATACAGGGGAAACTTTATAAATTAATTTACACTGAGAACAAATGTCATGTAAAGTACATTTCGGATACTATCCTGAAAGGACAAACATCAGCCCTTGAACACCATATGTGGTCTGCATTATGGCTTCTTGGCACCAATCCATAGTCTATTTCTAGCAGCCACCATTTCAAAAATTTATGAGGACCTGGAAAGCACAGAAGGGCTAAAGAAGCCACTTGAGTTCTGCTTATTAGCATACTCATTAAGCCTAATCAATAATTGATGAACCATTTGTGAAAAACATATGGATTAAATTACATCTTGGCTTAGACCATTCAGAAAAGAGTCATAAGTATTTTGCCATTTTGTTTACTGTGTAAACATGATGTCAAAACTGATTCCATAAAGACAACTGAAAAAGCTTGGGCTTTCTTTTCTCTACAGATGAAAATTATAATGTATTATGCCATATTTTTAAAATGTTTTAAAAGAATTTACTACAGGAGCTATTGGAATCAAAATTAGTGGGATATAGTAAGAACTTTAAATTTTTAAAAACATTGCCCCTAGAAATGCTTGAGAGAAAAATATCAAAGGCACCTATGAGGAAAATGTTTTGAAGACTTAGAAACACTAGGCTATGTCTACGCACATTAATGCTTCTGCTATTGGCCTTGGGGTAGTTTTCAGCTAAAAAGAAATCCACAATTTTTGTGGTTATATGACTATAGAGTCAAAGTACATTTAAAAAAAATTTAATTTACAACAGTTTTAAATTCACAGAAACATTGCTAAGATACTCTACACCCCACATACTCCATCTTGTTTCCTCTATTATTAAATTCTTATATTAATATAGTATATTTGTCATAATCAGTGAAATAGTATCAATACGGTATTATTAACTACAGTTAATATTCTATTCGGATTCTTTTAACTTTTACCTAATGACCTGTTTCTGGTTCATGATCCCATCCAGGATATCCCATATTACATTCCATTATCATGTCTCCTTAAGCTCCTTTTGGTTGTGACAGTTTCTCGGACTTGTTTTTGATGAACTTGATAGTTTGGAGGGGTATGTATTAGTACTTTGTAAAGTGGCTCTCATTTGGGATTTGTCTAATATTTTTCTCATGATTAGACTGGGTTTGAAGGAGGTAAAGTACATTTCTCATCACACTATATCTAGGGTACATACTGTTAACATGACATTATTGTTGATATTAACCTTGATCTGGCAGTGTTTGTCAAGTTTCTTTACTCCAAATTCTTTTTCCCCCCTTACCATAAGTACTCTCAGGAAGGTGTTTCTATGTGCCATCAACACTTAATAGTGTACAGTGTGCTTCACCTCCTTGAGAGTGGAGTATAAACCTATGTAAATTATTTGGAATTCTTATGTATGAGATTTATTCTCCCACATCTATTTATTTATTTATTCAGTCATTTATGTCTGTTAGTACAGACTCATGGCTATTTATTTCATACTTTGACTTATAATCCACTGTTACTACAATACAATGCTATTTTATTTATTTTATTACCCTTGTCTGGTTTTGGCCTCATAAAATTAATTAAGACATCTTTCCTCCTCTTCTATTATATTATTTGTAAGAGACTGAGAAGGGTTGTTATTATTATAGTTCTTCTTTAAATGTTTGGTGGAATTCATCAGTGAAGCCACCTGGTCTTGGGCTTTTGTTTGTTAGGAGGTTTTTGCCTACTTACAACGGGGTTGTTTTCTTATTGTTGAATATTAAGAGTTCTTTGTAGGTTTTGGATAGAAATCCTTTATCAGATATTGTTTTGTAAATATTTTCTCCCACTCTCTGACTTGTGTTTTCTTAATTTTAGTAAGTTCAGCTTGTGAATTTTTCCTTTCTTTGATTGTGCTTTTGGTGTTCCATCTAAAAACTCATAACCAAATCCAAGATAATTTGGGTCAGATGATTTCCTCTAGAAATTTTATTGCATTTTACATTTAGTTTTATGATCCTTTTTAAATTAATTTCTGTGAAAGATATTAATGCCTATGTTAAGCTATTCTTAGGCGGTGGTGGTGATGGTGGTTGCTGTTGTTGTTTTGCCTATGGACATATGTTCCACCACCACTGTTAAAAAGGTTATACTTTTCCATTGTACTGCTATTTTACCATTGTCAAAGATGCACTGACTATATATATACAGTTCTATCTAGTTGTCTGTTCTGTTCCTCTGATCCATGTGTCTATTCTTTTGCTAATACAACACTATCTTGATTCCTGTGGCTTTACTTTAACTCTTGAAATTGTGTAGTGTGAATCCTCCAATTTTTTTCTTCTTCAGTGGTGAATTGGCAATCCTAGGCCTTGTAGTTTTTCACATAAACTTTAGAACTTGTTTGTTAATATCTACAAAGTAGTTTATTGGAATCTTGAATGGAATTGTGTTGAATCTGTTTATCAAATTTGGAAGAATTGAAATCTTAACAATACTGAGTGTTCCTAACCATGAACATGGAACATTTCTCCATTTATTTAAAACTGATTTGTTTCATCAAAGTTTTAGAGTATATTGCTTATACTTCCTAAAAATAATATTTTGTTAGTTTTATAGCTAAGTACTTTTTGGTGATTTTTTTTAAATGGCAGTATTTTAAAAATTTCAAATTCCAATTGTTTATTACTGTTATATGGATTTTTTTTAAAAAGTCTTCTATTATTCCTGTGTCCTTGCTAGACTCAACTTTGAGTTTCTGGAGTTTTTTGTTGATTCTTTTGAATTTTCTGCATGGACAATCAAGTCACCTATGAGTGAAGGCAGTTTTAGTGCTTCCGTTCCAATCTATATCTTTAATTTCCTTTTATTTTGTTTTCTTATTCAATGAGCTATGACTTCCAGTACAATGTTGAATAGCAGTGGTGAGAGAGGACTTCTTTGCATTGTTCCTTACTTCAGGTAGAAAGTATCCAGTTTAATCACCATTTAATATGATTTTAGCTATAGGGTTTTTGTAGATAATATGATACTTTTTCTGTAACACTCATAAAATCCCAATTAATCAAAAAATTTTCAGGATCCATCATAAATGTGTACTTATTTCTCTGTTTTATTACTACTTGCCCATCATCAGAAAATACTTTTCTAATGCTAACGTGGAGAAACATAATTTAGCTTTAGGCACCCAGTTATTAAATTTAAACTCTACAGAATTCTAAAACCCCATATAAAAATAGATATGTGGCTAGGGCATTTTGTAAATACAAAAGGAATTGGCATAAGCATAGAAGGGAAAAAAGTTCAAAAGAGTCATGCAACAAATAAATGAAATTATGTAATGTTGAAAAAGGGATAATCAGGAAATATTCATTGACTGACATCCAGGGAGAGAAACTTAGAACATAGAAGACACTAAAACAGCAGATGTTTTATAATTTCTATTTTCTTTTGATTTTATCTCTAATAATAATTTTTAAATGTCAGCAACCTTTAGATTATTTCAGACACCAGTAGTTAGAGTATAAAAAGTCAGATTTGACTAGAATAAAATACAGGAAGATCACTGTTCAAGCAAACACAAAACCACTTTATCATCTAGCCTGAAGTCAAAAATACTCTTGTAGAGCACAATTTCTTTTCTATATTCCATCAGTAACCCTTAAAAAGACTCTATGAAAATAGCGTTCTTTATGAAAAGAATTATGCTAGGGCTGATACTCAGTGTTGGTTCCTGCAGTATTTAAGTGCTACTTAAGAATAGTAATCATAGGACTCAATATCAGGAAACTGAACTATTCAAAAATAGTACTATTAAAGAATAATTTTTAAAGAAAGTTAAAATCATGAGTCCCATAAGGTATAAAATAGACATGACTATAACTAGGTAACCCAGAACAACTTTTCTAAACAATGTATAGTTTTGTATGTAAACACATTTATTTTTACATTTTCATTTGTTGACTGAATTATACAATTTGCATTGTAAAACTAATTCATGACAACTATTCTAGTCGTCATCTTGAATATTTTTATTTAATTATTTAAAAACCTGAACACTGAGATACCAGTTTCCAGCCCAGCATGTAAGCTTGAAAGTCACCCCGTCATCATAAAAAAATTAAAAGCTGGGCTTCCCTGGTGGCACAGTGGTTAAGAATCCACCTGCCAATGCAGGGAACATGGGTTCCAGCCCTGGTCCGGGAAGATCCCACATGCCATGGAGCAACTAAGCCTATGCACAACAACTACCGAGCCTGCACTCCAGAGCTGAGCCACAACTACTGAGCCCACGTGCCACAACTACTGAGGCTGTGCTCTAGAGCCCATGAACCACAAATACTAAGCCCACGTGCCACACCTACTAAGCCTGTGCCCTAGAGCCCACGAGCCACAACTACTGAGCTCACGTGCCGGAACTCCTGAAGCCCATGTGCCTAGAGCCCATGCTCCACAACAAGAGAAGCCACTGCAGTGAGAAGCCCGCACACCACAACGAAGAGCAGCCCCCACATGCTGCAACTAGAGAAAGCCCACACGCAGCAACGAAGACACAACACAGCCAAAAATAAATAAAATAAATAAATTTTTTTAAAAAGCTGACCAAACTGAAACATTAACAACTTTTCCTAAATCCATAAGAGAAGTGAGGTCACAGGACAAGTGGCTGCCCCCTAAATTAGACATACCTACAGGATAATACAAAGAATCACAGTTTACCAGAGCAGAAACCTCCAGGAACTAGTGCCAGAGTAGGGAAACCTGAACTGTAATTGATGGGCTGCTGGAGGCTCAAAGGGGACTAGTCTGAGAGGTTAAAATCTCTAAGGGAAACAGTAGTCATTAGGGAGCCTGCACACTTTTGTGAGGTTTACCTCCAGGAGCTCGGCCAGGTGCTCAAAGCAAATTCTGGAGAAAAATCTCCTTATGCTTCCCACAGCAGGAGGGAGAAAAGAAACACTTTGAAATAAGCCAAAGCCTTCTGTTCTTCTAACAATGTCTGCCTTCAGGAGAAACTCTTTAAACAGAGCTTAACCTATTGGGGTTTTATCAGAGCCTAAGTGACTGAATTGAGTATAGGAAAACACCCCAATCCAGCCTCTTCTAGCCACCCTGTTCTACCTCAGGTAAGGGAGAAAAAATACTGGGAATCACATGTGAAGTTCACAGTCCAGGGGCACAGGCTCACTAAAAGACAGGCCTAATCATAAGGCTAAAGAACACTTCCTCTCACCCCACATCTCACTGCCATATTATTAAAGATCTATTCACAGCAGTTCCTTTTATTGAGCACGTCGTGTCTGCCTATCAAGTTACAAAACATACTGAAAAGCAAAACAAAAACAAAAAACAGTTTGAAGATTCAGAGCAAGCATCAGAGTCAGACTTGCGGGGATATTGGAATTATCACACTGGAAGTTCAAAATAACTATGGTTAATATGCTAATGATTCTAATGGGTAAAGTAAGCAGCATGCAAAAATAGATACGTAATGAAAGCGGAGAGAAGGAAATTCTAAGAAAGATAAAAAGATATGCTACAGATAAAAAAAATACTATATCAGAAATTAAGCATTCATTTGATGGGCTTATTAATACTGGATACTACTGTAAAAGAATCTCTGACCTTGAGAATATCTCAATAGAAAGTGCCAAAACTGAAAAGCAAGAGAAAAAAGATTGGAAAAAGAAAGAAGAACAGAATATCTAAGGACTGTGGGACAACGATAAAAGGTATAACATAGGCATAATGTGAATACCAGAAGAAAAAGAGAGAAAGGAACAGATAAAATAGTTGAAAAAATAATGACTGAGAATTTCCCCAAATTAATGTCAGACACCAAACCACAGATCCAGGAAGTTCAGAGAGAATACTAACAAGATAAATGCAAAAAAACAAAAAACAAAATATAACAAAACAAAAAACCCACTACACCTAGGCATATCATTTTCAAGCTAGAGAAAATAAAGAAAAAATTCTGCAAGAAGCTGGGAGTAGAGGTGATGGAACCAACCTTATCTATAGAGGAATAAATCAGACATCTCAGAAACCATGTGAGCAAGAAGAGAGTGAAGTGAAATATTGAAAGTGTTGAAACAAAAATATCTCCAACCTAGAATTCTCTACCCTGGGAAATAATCTTTCAAAAATGAAGAAGAAATAAAAACTTCCTCAGAAAAACAAAAATTGAGGGAATCTGTCAGTAGACCTACCTCACAAGAAATGTGAAAAAAAATTCTTTAGAAAAAAAGGAAAATGATACAGCTCAGAAGCTCAGACCTACATAAAGAAAGGAAGAGAACCAGAGAAGATATAACTGAAGGTAAAATAAAAACTGTGATGTTTCTTATTCTTAATTGACTTAACAGATAACAGATTATTCAAATTAATAACAACTGTGTACTTCAATTATACAGTTGTCCCTCAGTATGCTCATGGCATTGGTTCCAGTATTCCCAGTATGATACACATATCAAAATATGTGGGTGCTCAAGTACCTTATATAAAATGCCATAGTATAGTCAGTCCTCTCTATCTGTGGATGCAAAACCTGCAGACATGGAGGGCTGACTGTATGCTTGTGTGTGTGTGTGTGTGTGTGTGTGTGTGTGTGTGTGTGTGAGAGAGAGAGAGAGAGACAGAGAAAAAGGGTGCATGTCTTTATGAACGCTTATGTATAAGTGAAATTAATGACAGCAATGATATTAATTCAACGGATGGGAGGGAGGGAGGATTTATGAATTATTTTGTTATAAGGTATGTGCACTACCCATGAAGTGATATAGCAGTATTTGAAAGTGGACTTAGGTTAGTCGTAAGTGTATATTAAAAACTCTATGGTACCATGAAAAAAAGGAAAAAAGAAGTATAACTGATGTGTTAAGAAAAGAGAGAAAATCATATCATATAAAATGCTCAACTAAAACCACAAAAGGCAGAAAAAGTGTGGAGGACAAAACTAGTGGGAACAAAGAACAGGGCATCAAATAGAAAATGGTAACAAATATGGTAGATATTAAACCAACAATATCAAGAATCACACTGAAAATCAACGGTCTAAATGCACCAATTAAAAGAGTGATTGGCAGAGCGGATCCCCAAAAAACAGACCGACTATATATCATCTATGAAAAATGCATTTTAAATATAAAGGCACATAAATATTAAAAGCAAACGGAGGGCTTCCCTCGTGGCGCAGTGGTTGAGAGTCTGCCTGCTGATGCTGGGGACACGGGTTCGTGCCCCAGTCCGGGAAGATCCCACATGCCGCAGAGCGGCTGGGCCCGTGAGCCATGGCCGCTGAACCTGCGTGTCCGGAGCCTGTGCTCCGCAATGGGAGAGGCCACAACAGTGAGAGGCCCGTGTAAAAACAAAACAAAAAAACAAAAAAAACAAAAAAACAAGTAAATGGATACAGAAAAGATATACTATGCTAACACTAAAAAAAGGAAGTAGGAGTCACTATATTAATTTGAAACAGAGTAGACTTCAGAGCAAGGAAAGTTATCAGGAATAAAGAGGGGCACTACATAATAATAAAGGGGTCAATTCTATAAGAAGACATACCAATTCTTATAATAAATGTGCCAAATAACAGGTTGTCAAAATATATGAAGCAGAAATTAATAGAACAGCAAGAAGAAATAGATGAATCTACTAAAATCATTGGAGCATTCAACGCCTATTTGTCGGAAATGGAGAGATCCAGCAGACAGAAAATCAGTAGTAGTTGAATTCAACAATGTATTAATCAAGTGGATATAATGGGCATCTATGGACTATTTCATCCAACAACAGTAGAATACACATTCTTCTCAAGCTCACATAGAATATTCACCAGGATAGACCACACTGTGGACCACAAAGTCCAATTAACAATTTTCATAGAATGGAAACCACACAATATCTGCTCTTAGACCATGAGGTATTTAATTAGAAATTAATAACATAAAGGTAGCTGGAATATCCCAAATCATTCAGAGATTAAACAGTATATTTCTAAATTACACATGGGTTAAAGAAGAGATCTGAAATTTAAAATATTTAGAGTAAAATGAAAATGAAGACAAAACTAATTAAAATTTGTGGAAATGCAGATAAAGCAGGGTTTACAAAGAAATTTACAGTACTGAATGCATATATAAGAAAAGAAGAAGGATCTAAAATCAGTTATCTAAGCTTCTTCCTTAGGAAACTAGACAGAGAAGAGCAAATTAAGTCCAACGTGAGCAGAAGAAAAGAAATAATAAAAAATAGAGCACAAATCAATAAAACAGAAAACTGACATAGAAAATCAACAAAACCAAAAGCTCATTCTTTGAAATAATCAATGATATCAATAAGCCTCTAACCAGACTAAGAAGAAAAAAGAAAGGACACAAATTATTAACATTAGAAACAAAAGAAGGGACATCAATTCAGATCCCATACACATTAAAAGGATAATAAAGGAATACTATGAACAACTCTATAGCCACAAATTTGATAACCTAGGTGAAATGAACAAATTCCTTGAAAGACACAGCTGCCAAAATTCACACAAGAAGAAACAGACAATCTGAATAGGCCTACATCTACAAAGAAATTGAATTAATAATTAATAATCTTCTAAAACAGAAATCACCAGGCCCAGATGGGTTCACTAGTGAATTCTACCAAACATTTAAGGAAGAAATTATGCTAATTCTCTACAATCTATTTCAGAAGATAGAAGTAGAGAGAATACTTCTTAACTCATCTATGAGGCAGCATTACCCTAATACCAAAACCAGACAAAGACACTGGAAGAAAAAAAAAAAAGAGCAATATCTGTCATGAACATAGATGTAAAAATACTCAACAAAACATTAGCAAATTGAATCTAACAATGTACAAAAAAATAATTTTCACCATGACCAGGTGGGATTTATCTCAGGTACGCAAGTTGGGTTCAACACTTGAAAATCAATTAATGTAATTCATCATATCAACAAACTAAAGGAGAAAAATGATCATATCAGTAGATTACAGGCAAAGCATTTGCCAAATCTAAAATGCATCTGTGATAAAAGCTCTCAGAAAACTAGGAAGAGAAAGGAACCTCCTCAACTTAATAGGATTATTTTTTTAAAAAACCTACAGCTAAGATTATATTTAATTGTAAAAAATCAAAGCTTTCCCACTAAGATCAGGGACAAAGCAATTATATCTCCACTCACCATTGCTTTTAACATCATACTGGAAGTCCTAGCTAATGCAGTAATACAGGAAAAGGAAACAAGAGGTATATAGATTGGGAATAAAAACATAAAAGTATCTTTGTTAGCAGATGATATGATCATATATGTAGTAAATTTGAAAACATCAACAAAAACACTCCTGGAACAGGTAAGTAATGATAGCAAAAGTGGAATATACAAGGTTAACATACTAAAATAAATTGCCTTCCTATATACGAACAATGAACAGGCGGAATTTAAAATTTTTAAAAATACCATTTACATCAACACCCTAAAAAATAAAATTCTTATGTAAAAATCTAACAAAATACGTACAGAAGCTATCAAGAAAAATTACAAAATTCTGATTAAAGAATTCAAAGAAGAACTAAACAAATGGAGAAATATGTCATGTTCATGGATAGGAAGACTCAATATTATCAAGATGTCTGTTCTCCTTAACTTGATCTATAGATTCAACGCAATCCCTGTCAATCCCCAGCAAATTATTTTATGGATACTGACAAACTGATTCTAAAGCTTATACGGAGAAGCAAAAGATCCAGAATAACCAACACAATATTCAAAGACATGGAAAGATGGAGGACTGACACTACCTGATTTCAAGGCTTAGTATAAAACTATAAAACAACAATAATCAAGACACTGTCATATTGGTTAAAGAATAGACAAATAGATCAATAGAACAGATTAGAGAACCCAGAAATAGATCCACATAAATACTGTGAAATGATTTCAGACAAAGAAGAAAAGGCAATTCAATGGAGAAACATATTCTTTTCAACAAATGGTGTCGGCACAACTGGACACCCACAAGCAAAAAAATGAATCTAGACACAGACCTTACACTCTTCAGAAAAATTAACTCAAGATGGTTCACAGGTCCAAATGTAAAACACAAAACTATAAAACTCCTAGAACATAATATAGTAGAAAAATCTCGATGACCTTGGGTTTGGCAATGTTTATTTTTTTAGATGTAACACCAGAGGCACTATCCATGAAAGAACAATTAATAAACAGAACTTCATTAAAATTAAAAACTTCTGATCTACAGAAAACACAGTAAAGAGAATGAAAAGACTAGCCACAGACTGGGAGGAAATATTCACAAAGGACATACCTACTGAAGGATTATTATACAAAAATATATTATACAAAGAACACTTAGAATTCAACAATAAGAAAACAAATAACTCAATTTAAAAATGGGCCAAAGTCCTTAAAAGACACCTCTTCAAAGAAGATATACCAATGACAAGTAAGCATATGAAAAGATGCTCCACATTATATACCAGGGAAATGCAAATTAAAACAACAATTATTCTAAGATCATATCATTAACTCTCATATATATCATAGTATTTGGCATACAGATGCCTGGTACTCTGGGTCAGTGGTTGTAAACCTGGACAGCCAAAGTTTAAGAAAGATATTGGCTGTGGTAGATTGTGTTATTAGGCCCAATGTGTCACCCTTCCTTCTGCATTCTTTGCCATTGGATGTTGCAACTAACCTATTAAAGAAAGACAGAGGGTCTATTCTCCATTCCTTCAATCTGAACTCAATCATGTAAACTGATTTCATCAAACGCAGAAGTTATGGTTTGTCAGTTCTGATCCTAGGTTGCAAGAAACTATACGTGCTTCTGCATGTTTTTGAATTTTGACTTGTAATGTCACCATCACCAAGAGAAAGCAGTAGCCCACTAGCCCACTGCTTTCAGAACAGAATGAGACCTTCTGTTGAAGAGACAAACTGAACCTGATGAGTCCAGCCAAGATCAGCTGATTTTATAACCTTGAGAAATGCTTAATTACATATCACTAAGGTTTTCTGGTTGTTAAGCAGTATTATTGTGGCAATAGATAGCTTATATATGGGTCTTTTTCCTATGCATGTATACACTATATACTCAGGTATTCTCAGAGAGCAAGTCTTGCTTTTCATCTAACTGAATATCAGATTAACCAAAATTAAATCAGATATTTGTGGGTTGCTTGTGGCTTTATTTCTATATGAAATGTTTTTCAAAACCCAGTCTCTCTGGGATATTTTAAACATACCATGCCCTTTGGCAAATTTTCTCTTGCAGCCAGTTTTTCTAATCTTCTATGATCCAAAGTTTTCACCACATTTTGAAAACTGACATTTGTTTAGACTGTATAATGGTTCTTCTTTTAGGGAGTTTTGGTTGAACAAAGCATGTGCTACAAATATTTTCAACTCCTTTTATATCTACAATAAGCAGTCAGGTATTCAGTTATATGTTCGAGCTAACTCCATACTCTATTATTGTAAGCAAAACCATTATTAGATACTCATGGTTCTAGTTACTACTTTCTTTTTACTTTAAGCAAGGACTTCACTTAACTTGCTAGACTAAACATTTGTAAATAGCATGCAAAACATTTGTTCTAAAATCAACTTTAATTTATAAAACCAATGATTATTTTTAAATTCTAATATCCACATACCTATCTAGCTCTAGACTAGGTAGTTATACCAGCCAAAGGCAACTTAGGTGATATACTTCCTTACCGTAGAATCTTCTGGAGAGACAAGATAAAAACACGTAATACAGAACTTAATGTTCTCACCAAATTTATGTATTCATATAAAAATATGTGAGATGAAGATGGCGGTGTGGAAAGATGTGGAGTTAGTGTCTCCCCACAACTAGGGCACCTGCCGGCTGATGGTGGGGGACTCTGATACCCAAGGAAATGGGAGGAACCACAAAGTAAACCGATAGGATGTAGGGGGACTGAGGGGGGAGGAGAAGTGGAGGCCAGACAGGATCAGCGCCCTTGAGGCTGGGGAGATCAGGAGAGGCAGGCAGGAGGGACCCTCCCAGAAGAGCTGAGAGGAGCAGAGGGTGATGCCGTGGCCCACTCAGGCCAAGGAGTCTGCTGAGCTCCCAAGCCGGTACACCCCCTCCAAAGCCCCCTCCAGGCCACGTGGGTCCTGGGGGCATAGGAAGAAACCCAAGGGGAGAACAGGAGAGGCGGGCGGGAGGGGCCCTCTGGAAGGAGTGGGAGAGGAACCACTCAGGCACAGGGAGCCTGCTGAGCTCCCAAGCCAGTCCCCTGCCCTCCAAGGCCCCCTCCAGGCCACATGGGTCCTTGAGGGCATAGGAGGGAGGCCATGGAGATCAGGAGACAAAAGCAGGAGGAGCCATCTGGGAGGAGCAGGAGAGGAGCGGAGGGCGACTGCCCTGCCCACTTGGGCACAGGGAGCCTGCTGAGCTCCAATTGGCAGGCCAATTCCCTGCCCTCCGAAGCTCCCTCCAGGCTGCAAGGGAGGCTGGGGATATCAGGAGAGGCAGGTGGGAGGAGCCATCTGGGAGGAGCAGGAGAGGATAGGAGGATTTTTGTTCCGCCCACTTGAGCCCAGGAAGCCTGCTGGGCTCCCAGATGAGGTCCTCTGTCCTCTGAGACCAGGGGTGGGGGGGCATTCCTGGGTCCCTTCTATTCCTTGAGCCTAAGCCCCACCCCCCACAGCCCCCAGGGCTTTTCCAGCCCTGTGGGTCCTGAGCATAGGCACCGCCCACCACCCAAACCTCACCCTTGCTTAGGCCCCACCCTCCACAGCCAAAGTCTTTCCCTCCCCTTTTGATTTTTTTTTTTCTTTCTTTTCCCTCCTCTTTTTTACTATTGTGGTACTGATGTACATTCGGGTTGTTGTTTCATCTATATTTTTATTTTTATATTCTTTCTAACATATCTGTTAGTTTCCTAGTCTAATTATATTTTTTACTTTATTATTGTTCTTTTTTCCTTTTTTTCTTTTTCTTTTTGCAACCCCATGTGGCTTGTGGGATCTTGGTTCACAAGCCCAGGGTCAGGCCAAAGTTCCTGCAGTGGGAGCTCCGAGGCCACACCACTGGACTAACAGAGAACCTCAGACTCCAGGAAATATTCAACAGAGTGAGGTTTCACGGAGTTCCTCATCTCAGCACCAAGACCCAGCTCTACCCAATAGCCTACAAACTCCAGTGTGGGAAGCCTCAGACCAAACAACCAGTAAGACAGGAACACAATCCTGTTCATTAAAAAAAAAAAAAAAAAAAAGAGACAGCAAAAAAATATGTCACAGATGAAGGAGCAAGGTAAAAACCTACAAGACCAAATAAGTGAAGAGGAAATAGGCAATCTACCCGAAAAAGAATTCAGAGTAATGATAGTAAAGATGATCCAGAATCTTGGAAATAGAATGGAGGCACAGATTGAGAAAACACAAGAAATTCTTTAAAAAGATCTAGAAGAACTAAAGAACAAACAAACAGAGATGAACAACCGATAACTGAAATGAAAAATACACTAGAAGGAATAAATAACATAATAACTGAGGCAGAAGAACGAATAAGTGAGCTGGAAGATGAAATGGTGGAAATAACTGCCGAGGAGCAGAATAAAGAGAAAAGAATGAAAAGAATTGAAGACAATCTCAGAGATCTCTGGGACAACACTAAGTGCACCAACATTCAAATTATAAGGGTCCCAGAAGAAGAACAGAAAAACAAAGGATCTAAGAAGATATCTGAAGAGATTATAGTGGAAAACTTCCCTAACATGGGAAAGGAAATAGTCACCCAAGTCCAGGAAGCACAGAGATCCCACATGGGATACACCCTAGGGAAAACATACCAAGACACATATTAATCAAACTGACAAAAATTAAATTCAAAGAAAAAATATTAAAAGCAGCAAGGGAAAAAAAAAAACATACAAAGGAACCCCAATAAGGTTATCAGCTGATTTTTCAGCAGAAACTCTGCAGGCCAGAAGGGAGTGGCAGTATACACTTAAAGTGATGAAAGAGAAAAACCTACAACCAAGATTACTCTACCCAGCAAGGATCTAATTCAGATTTGACAGAGAAATCAAAAGCTTCTCAGACAAGAAAAGGCTAAGAGAATTCAGCACCACCAAACCAGCTTTACAACAAATGCTAAAGAAACCTCTCTAGGCAGGAAACACAAGAGAAGGAAAAGACCTACAATAACAAACGCAAAACAATTAAGAAAATGGTATTAGGAACATACATATTGAGAATCAACTTAAATGTAAATGGATTAAATGCTCCAACCAAAAGTGTCAAAATACACTTTCTTCTCAAGTGCACACAGAAAATTCTATAGGATAGATCACATCCTGGGTCACAAATCAAGCCTTGGTACATTTAAGAAAACTGAAATCATATGAAGCATATTTTCTGACCACAACGCTATAAGATTGTAAATCAATTACAGGAAAAAATCTGTAAAAAACACAAATACATAGAGGCTAAACAGTGGGCTACTAAATAACCAAGAGTTCACTGAAGAAATCAATAAAAAGTTAAAAAATACATAGAAACAAGTGACAACAAAAACACGACGACCCAAAACCTATGGGACACAGCAAAAGCAGTTCTAAGAAGGAAGTTTATAGCAGTTCAATCTCACCTCAAGAAACAAGAAAAATCTCAAATAGACAATCTAACCCTACACTTAAAACAACTAGAGAAAGAAGAACAAAGAAAACCCAAAGTCAGTAGAAGGAAAGAAATCATAAAGCTCAGAGCAGAAATAAATGAAATAAAAATGAAGAAAACAACAGCAAAGATCAATAAAACAAAAAGCTGGTCCTTTGAGAAGATAAACAAAATTGATAAACCCTTAGCCAGACTCATCAAGAAAAAAAGGGAGAAGATGCAAATCAACATTATTAGAAATGAAAAAGGAGAAGTAACAACTGATACTGCAGAAATACAAAGGATCATGAGAGGCTACTACAAGCAACTATATGCCAATAAAATAGACAACATGGAAGAAATGGACAAATTCTTGGAAAGGTACAATTTTCCAAGACTGAACCAGGAAGAATTAGAAAATATACACAGACCTATCACAAGTAACAAAATTGAAACCATAATTTAAAATCTTCCAACAAGCAAAAGTCTAGGACCAGATGGCTTCACAGGTGAATTCGATCAAATATTTATAGAAGAGATAACACCCACCCTTCTCAAACTCTTCCAAAAAATTGCAGAGGGAGAAACATTCCCAACTTCTTTGTATGAAGCCACCATCACCCTGATACCAAAACCAGAAAAAGATATAGAAAAAAAGAAAATTATAGACCGATATCACTGATGAACATAGATGCAAAAATCCTGAGCAAAATACTAGCAAACAGAATCCAACAGCACATTAAAAGGATCATACACCATGATCAAGTGGGATTTATCCCAGGGATGCAAGGATTCTTCAATATATGCAAATCAACAAATTATGGAATAAAAAATAAATGATCATCTCAGTAGAATAAAAAATAAATGATCATCTCAGTAGCGGGCCTCTCACTGTTGTGGCCTCTCCTGTTGCAGAGCACAGGCTCCAGACGCACAGGCTCAGCGGCCATGGCTCACGGGCCTAGCCGCTCCGCGGCATGTGGGATCTTCCCAGACTGGGGCACGAACCCATGTCCCCTGCATTGGCAGGCAGACTCTCAACCACTGTGCCACCAGGGAAGCCCAGAAAAAGCTTTTGACAAAATTCAACACCCATTTATGATAAAAAAAAAAAACTCTCCAAAAAATGGATATAAAGGGAACCTACCTCAACATAATAAAGGCCATGTATGACAAACCCACAGCAAGCATCATGCACATTGGTGAAAAACTGAAAGCATTTCAACTAAGATCAGGAACAAGAAAAGGATGTCCACTCTTGCCACTCTTATTCAACATAGTTTTGGAGGTCCTAGCCACAGCAGTCAGAGAAGAAAAAGAAATAAAAGGAATACAAATTGGAAAAGAAGAAGTAAAACTGTCACTGTTTGCCAATGACATGATACTATACATAGAAAATCCTAAAGTTTCCACCATAAAACTACTAGAATTAATCAATGAATTTGATAAAGTTGCAGGATACAAAGTTAATGCACAGAAGTCTCTGGCATTCCTATACACCAACAATGAAAAATTAGAAAGAGAAATTAAGGAAACACTCCCATTTACCACTGCAGAAAAAAAAGAATAAAATAACTAGGAATAAACCTGCATAAGGAGGAGAAAGACTTGTACTCAGAAAACAATAAAACAGTGATGAAAGAAGTCAAAGATGACAGAAACAGATGGACAAATATACCATGTTCTTGGATTGGAAGAATCAATATTGTGAAAATGACTGTACTACCCAAAGCAATATACAGATTTAGTGCAATCCCTATCAAACTGCCAATGGCATTCTTCACAGAATTAGAACAAAAAATTTTACAGTTCATATGGAAACACAAAAGACCCCGAATAGCCAAAGCAATCTTGAGAAAGAAAAATGGAGCTGGAGGAATCAGGCTTCCTGACTTCAGACTATACCACAAAGCTACAGTAATCAGGACAGTATGGTACTGGCACAAAAACAGAAATATAGATCAATGGCACAGGATAGAATGCCCAGAGATAAACCCACGAACACATGGGCACTTATTGATGACAAAGAAGGCAAGAACATACAATGGAGAAAAGACAGCCTCTTCAGTAAGTGGTGCTGGGAAAAATGGACAGCTACACGTAAAAGGATGAAATTAGAACACTCTGTAACCCCATACACAAAAATAAACTTCAAATGGATTAAAGACTTAAATGTAAGACCAGAAACTATAAAACTCTTAGAGGAAAACATAGGAAAAACACTCTTTGACATAAACCACAGCAAGATCTTTTTTGACCCACCTCCTAAAGTAATGGAAATAAAAACAAAAATAAACAAATGGGACTTAAGTAAACTTAAAAGCTTTTACACAGCAAAGGAAACCATAAGCAAGACAAAAAGACAACCCTCAGAATGGGAGAAAATATTTGCAAATGAAACAACAAAGGATTAATCTCCAAAATATACAAACAGCTCATGGAGCTCAATAGCAAAAAAACAAACAACCCAGTTAAAAAATGGGCAGAAGACCTAAATAAACATTTCACCAAAGAAGACATAAAGATGGACAAGAGGCACATGAAAAATGCTCAACATCACTAATTATTAGAGAAATGAAAATCAAAACTACAATGAGGTATCACCTCACACCAGTTAGAATGGCCATTATCAAAAAATCTAGAAACAATAAATGCTGGAAAGGATGTGGTGAAAAGGGAACCCTCCTGCACTATTGGTGAGAATGTTAATTGATACAACTACTAAGGAAAACAGTATGGAGGTTCCTTAAAAAACTAAAAATAGAACTACCACATGACCTAGCAATCCCAATGCTGGGCACATACCCTGAGAAAACCATAATCAAGAAGAGACATGCACCACAATGTTCACTGCAGCACTACTTACAATAGCCAGGTCATAGAATCAACCTAAATGTCTATTGACAGATGAATGGATAAAGAAGACGTGGCACATATATACAATGGAATATTACTCAGCCATAAAAAAACCGAAATTGAGTTATTTGTAGTGAGGTGGATGGACCTAGAGTCTGTCATACAGAGTGAAGTAAGTCAGAAAGAGAAAAACAAATACCGTATGCTAACACATATATGTGGAATCTAAAAAAAAAAAAAAATGGTACTGATGAACCTAGTTGCAGGGTAGGAATAAAGAGGTAGACATACAGAATGGACTTGAGGACATAGGGTGGGAGGGCAAAGCTGGGGCGAAGTGAGAGTAGCATCCACATATATATACTACGGAATGTAAAACAGTTGGCTGGTGCGAAGCAGCAGCATAACACAGGGAGATTGGCTCGGTGCTTTGCGATGACCTAGAGGGGTGGGATAGGGAGGTTTGAAGGGAGGCTCAAGAGGGAGGGGATATAGGGACATGTGTATGCATATGCCTGATTTGCTTTGTTGTGGAACAGAAACTAACACAGTATTGTGAAGCAATTATACTCCAATAAAGATCTATTTTAAAAAAATAAAAATACGTGAGGTGATGGATGTGTTGATTCACCAGACAGGAGGAATCCTATCACAGTGTATATTAAATCATCTCAAAGTAGACTTGAAGTATTTACAATTTTGTCAATTACACCTCAATAAATCCAAAAGAAAAAAAAAAACACCATACAGTACAAAGTACAAAGAAACTCACAGGCATTAAAATGCAGGGTACAGACTACATGTGTCTTTTTGAATCAAAAAAAGTATAGAGTATATTGGGCTAATCAAAGAAAACTCTCAGAAAAATCTAGTTGAGAGTGAGCTGCTAGCTCCTTTCACACATTACATCATCAACATTACTGAATGTTCCCTGTAGTTGGGGGTATTACACACATATGCTCACAATCTGGTTGTTTTGTTGATCCACTGAAGTTCACTATAGATATTCATTTTAAGATTGAGTCTAGGATTTTTTTATCATTTTTAAGTTTCCTTTTGGACTGGTGTTAGGTCCAGTGGACCCCAAAGAGACTTGATATCCCTTTGAATTGTACTGAACAACACCCCAGGGAGATTTTCAAAGTTGGTCAAAACCCTCAGAAGAAGGCAAAGGACATGAACAATTAATTCACAAAGGCAGAAATCAAAATGACTAAGAATTATTTAAGTACCATACAAAGTGGAAAATAAACCTTAGTCTTGGAAGTTGTTGGAAATCTAAATTTGAGTTTTGTTCATTCATTAAACAAATATTAATACAGCATTTTTTTTACATCTTTATTGGAGTATAATTGCTTTACAATGGTGTGTCCGTTTCTGCTTTATAACAAAGTGAAACAGTTATACATATACATATGTTCCCATATCTCTTCCCTCTTGGGTCTCCCTCCCTCCCACCCTCCCTATCCCACCCCTCCAGGTGGTCACAAAGCACCGAGCTGATCTCCCTGTGCTACAGCATTATTTTTTTTCTAGATATTATCCTAGGTGCTGGGATACAGTGGTGAGGAAATAGTCCTTGTTCTCATGGAGGTTATATTTTAATAGAGGCATTTACGCTAAACAATAATAGTTCTTTGTCTCTATACATATTGTATGTATTATGTATTAAAATTATATGGCATTTAGTGGAGGTCACAACTATTGAAAATGAATAACTAGATATTTAGAATCAGTTAATGTATTTCCAAGAATATTATTTAAGAAAAAGCTTTTGTTGAAAAAAGTAAATCAGAAACTTTAAAACCATTCTAATGATTTGACCAAGTAATTCAAATTCTAAGATTAACATGAAGAAGTAATCAAAGAAACAATAAACAATTATGCATATGAATGTTTGTGTGCAGCTTTATTTATAACAGGAAAAACTTGGAAACAACTTTAATGTAAGGAAATAGAGGCCTGGTTAAATATATTGCAGTATATTGACTTGATGATATATTATGCAGCAATTGATCTTGGGTTTTACAAAATTCGAATGTCAAGAAGAAATGCTCATAGGGGCTTCCCTGGTGGCACAGTGGTTAAGAGTCCGCCTGCCAATGCAGGGGACACGGGTTCGAGGGCTGGTCCGGGAAGATCCCACATGCCATGGAGCAACTAAGCCCGTGCGCCACAACTACAGAGCCTGCACTCTAGAGCCCACGAGCCACAACTACCGACGCCCATGCACCTAGAGCCCGTGCTCTGCAACAAGAGAAGCCACTGCAATGAGAAGCCCGTGCACTGCAACGGAGAGTAGCCCCCGCTCGCCACAACTAGAGAAAGCCCGTGTGCAGCAACGAAGGCCCAATACAGCCAAAAATTAAGAAACAATTAAAATTTAAAAAAAGAAGAAATACTCATAAAACATTAAGTGGGAAAAGTGAAATATATAACTGTATATAAAATAGGCTCCTCTCATTTCATTATTTCTTATTTTTTTGATGTGCTATATTATCTGAATTGAAGCTCTAAAAACATTTTAAAATACAAAAAATTTATTTTTCTATGGTGAGGACTTAAATTACCCTTTGCTTAATTTTCCTTCTATCTCAGGAAACGTCTTTAACCAGCCCTTCAATTACTCACATAAAAAGCAAGTATATACTCCTTAGTTAGAAGGAAAAACTGAGAAGAAACCATTCACTTGAATGCAAATATTTTAGAGAGAGAAGTCAAATGTTCTATGTGGAATACATTTTATTTGTTGTGTTTTCATGAGATATTTGCCTCTGTAGAAATTGGGGCTTTTAAGATTTATGCTTCTTGTTCTAAATATGGAGTTTGATGGTTCCGTGCTGCATTTTTTCCCTTATTTTCGTGATACTGTCTTCTTTTTTCAGTAGTTATTTGCAGGAGAGGCAAAGCTGAGACAAAACAGCTTGAAGAAGGATTTGTGGACCTGACCTTCATGTGACACTGTGGGAGAGGGACATAAACAGTGGTCCAGGTAAAGCTCATTCTGTACTGGGCTGTTACTGATCATTGTATCCATAATCTATTGTCGAGCTGCACATCAAGCCAAAATTCGGTGGCTTCCAGCAACACTAATTTATTAAGGTTCACAAATCAGCAGATGAGCTGGAAGTTGGCTAAGTGTGGCTGGGATCCTCTGGAGGTCTCTGCTTCAGGAAGAAGCAGGTGGGACACTGCTACTTCTCACTGCAGGTCTATCAATCACTTAGGGCAATGTTAGCTCACATGCTACTCACTCTCCTTGGACAGGTGGGCTAGCTGACCCTGCAAATGTGCAAGGGGACAAACTGCTTACATTTCGGCTCTGAACTGGCATACTGTCACTTCTGCCCACACATCATTGGTCAAGCAAGCCAGATGGCCAAGCATAAAGTGAAGAGATGAGGACACTGTACCTACAGTGAAGTCAACAAGGCAATCTGTCACAATGATGGTATCCAAGCATGAGATACCTCCACTTTGGAAAACACACCGATGTTGAGTTGTTATTGTTTTCTGATGTCACCCACTACAATCAGTGTAGGAGTGACACTCGTGGATGTTGGTTCTTCTCTAAAGGATGTGGACATTTCCAAATGTAAATCATCCTAAGAAACTGCAAATTTTGTGAATCAGTGACTATAAATAGGTTGGGGCATTCTTCCCCATGTCTTGTTCATATTGTCTTTTTAATCAAATCAAGAACTATGGTTTTAGAGATCCCTTCTCAAAAATGATGTCAAAGTCTTTGTGTATAACATCCACCTATGACCTAAGTTTTACATACGAATTTTGGTTTCTTTGAAGTGTAGCCTTCCCTATAGTGTCGAACTTTCAGTAGGAGTTCCTTGGATCGCTTTCACCCAGTGGTAAACTCCAGGCTTAATCTTCATCTTGAAAGAGATGAATAGGCCGAAGTTTATTCTAGTCTTCATGACTGACCATTTGAATCTTTTAAATTAAGTCTTTGTAACACTAAGTTTCTTAAAATAAGAGTCATTTTATTTGAGGATATGTTGGTAAGTGAAACAAATGAAGCAACTCAGTCCAAGAAAAGGATAATTTTCATGTGATGCTATCTAGGGCTTGTAAATCCATTAATGCAAAAACAGTGGAGGCAGAGGTGGGCACTCTTATCCAGATTGATCCCACGTGTTGGGCATTGCCAAATCTCAACTTCTATCTCAAGAAAGCATCTAGGCCAGGGTTAGATCTCATTTGGTACCTCTCAGTTGTGAAGTAGCATCCATCTTGAGAGTTGGGTCTACTGATTTGTCAGAAGGCACCCATGCCTTTGAGGTATGGGTTCTGTTTCAGCTGGGGCACCTAACCTCTGCTTCAACACTGGTCCCGCTAGAAACTAAAACTAAATATGTATAAGGAATGTACTGATTCTTTATGGCAGTGTGTGAAGATAACAGCCATCAGCCAATTCTTCTATCATTATTCACTTGATGAAGATTCTGTTCCTAGTGTGTCTTTATTCTTTCCCCAGGAAGAACTTTGACACACAGAACATCTTTAATGCACATAATCAGGCTAGCATAAAATTTATATAATTGATTTTCCCATTCTTCATATACCCAAATTACATAACATTTTTTAATACTTCTGTTATTTTTATGAAAGAGGATGTTTTCTTCTACTGTACTGATATAAAACATTCTGAATCACTGAAATGACAGTGACTAGTTAATGCTCCACTAACGTGGCACATACTAACACGTGGATAACCATTAAAATTTCAGAAAGTAAAAAGATATCATTATACGACACAGATCATATAAACAGGGAAACATATCTGAAGAATTATTATTTTATTTTGTAATGTGCTAGTAATAAACACAGAGGAGAACTGCTGAAGAGGGTAGAGTTGGGGAATCTGAAGTTTATCTTTGCAACAGGTCTAGCTTTCTTAAAGCATTAAGAATTAGTTGGTATATTAATGTTATCTTATTTGTACTTATATGCAGGAAAGTCCCATTATCTATAATTGGAGTGAAGCACTCAAAAACGTCACCAATGATTTTTGAAATAATACCAACAGCAACAACAAAGATTACTGTCTCTGTTACAAGTATGAAATGAAGTAGGTGCCCCCGAATTGCCGTGGTAAGAGGTAGAATCATTAAAGTAGTGCCCTCATTCTTTCTGTACCATCCCACAGTTCAAGGATATAAACTGGGAGATCCAGGAGCATGGCAACGGTTGTTGGGTATTAAGGGAACGAGAACCACATGAAATCTATGGCTTATTGCCTTGATGATTCAGGTTTTAAATATGGCAAAGAAGGTCACTAAATGGATGCAGAAATTCTCATCTACCTATAGCAACTCTCATCAAAGAGATATCATGGATGCAAAAAAATAATACATGTAAATGGAGGCTGAAGGACTTTTAATTTTATTCATTCATTCATTCATTTATTTATGGCTGCATTGGGTCTTCGTTGCTGTGCGCAGGCTTCTCATTGCAGTGGCCTCTCTTGCTGCAGAGCATGGGCTCTAGGCGAGCAGGCTCAGGAGTTGTGGTGCACGGGCTTCGTTGCTCCGCAGCATGTGGGATCTTCCCGGACCAGGGCTCAAACCCGTGTCCCCTGCATTGGCAGGCGGATTCTTAACCACTGCGCCACCACGGAAGTCCCTGAAGGACATTTTTCTTTATATTTTTCTGTTTATGTACTGTGACGAGCACAGGATTGAATTCCAAATTATCCCAGAAAACTGGGCCATTGCTACGTTATCAAGAACAATAGTGAAAAGACAAAGGTTAAAATGAGATTAAATATTACTAAAAGGATGAGAATATCCCACATTTTCCCTCTTGTTCACAGTGACCCAACCACTCAGATTTGTCTTCACAAACAAAAAGTACTCTTTAACATTTTCTAGCTGCAACTGAAGCTCGTATTATACTTTGTGAATAGCCTTTTGCTACTTATCACAATACTGCAAATGACTTTTGAAAAAAAGCAGATTTCAAATGCAGAATGAAAGCTTTAAACAGAAGATGGAGAATCTTAAAGAAAATTATATAATACGATCTGACTGTTATTCTGGAAATTCATTTGCACTGAATTATTAGCACCAAAGAATGAAATGTTTCTGAAAGATGATTTAATTTTCCCAAGAGTTATTGGTCCATATCTGAAAAAGAATAGTTGGGTTCTTCCTTGATGATTAATTAGAATGTGATGAATAGTGTCAGATAAAGGAGTAGTACTTGGCATATATTAATGATATTGGAACTTAGGTATCTATTCCACATTATAAACACCAGTGGCATCTTAACGAAAAGAACAGAATATAAATGCACACTATAAACCCTGTTTATGATACAAACATTTAAATATGATGTTTTGCCTTGGGTATAGCTATTAAATATTTTTAATTACTTAAGTATGTTTATTTGCCATTATTTTCTTCAATTTTTTACAGTTTTTCTCTGCCACTACCAATGTACTCCTGCCTTAGTGCCTTGTTATAATTAGAAATCTAAATACATACGTGCGCCAGAATTTTCAATACCAAAACCTAAATAATGCTTAAATATCAAATGTTGAAAAAAGACACTTTAAAACAATGTAAACCCCGAAACATCAGTAAAAGATCCTTAGAAATATTCTTATATATGAAGGGTCCTATTACCTAAGTACAAATTGGATATTTCACAAGGATGATACACTTTTTCTCTAAAAACAAAAGGTATCTACTTAGAGAGCAATTCAAATCTCTTTTAAATAGAATGTAATTACATCATTGTAATGTTAATTCTGGTTAGGAATTTTATGTAAAATATTAAAACCAATTCTTTGAAAACATGTCAAATTCACTATGAAAATGTATCATCAGAAAACTATGATATTTAGAATTAATTTGAATCATCTTTATAGAATGAGTAGGGTTTATAATATTCACAGTTTACATGATAAAAATTACATTCTATTCAAAAAGTGCATTTGAAATTTATCTGTTTGTTCATTCATACTAACACATTTTTTAACATCTTTATTGGAGTATAATTGCTTTACAATGGTGTGTTAGTTTCTGCTGTATAACAAAGTGAATCAGCTATACGTATACATATATCCCCATATCCCCTCCCTCTTGCGTCTCCCTCCCATCCTCCGAATCGCACCCCTCTAGGTGGTCACAAAGCACCGAGCTGATCTCCCTGTGCTATGTGGCTGCTTCCCACTAGCTATCTATTTTACATTTGGTAGTGTATATATGTCCATGCCACTCTCTCACTTCGTCCCAGCTTACCCTTCCCCCTCCCAGTGTCCTCAAGTCCATTCTCTATGTCTGTGTCTTTATTGCTGTCCTGCCCCAGGTTCTTCAGAACCTTTTTTTTTTTTAGATTCCATATATATGCGTTAGCATACGGTATTTGTTTTTCTCTTTCTGACTTACTTCGCTCTGTATGACAGACTCTAGGTCCATCCACCTCACTACTGATTATACACTGTGTCCAAAACAGTGTACTGAAAGTGGGGCTAAATCATTAAACAGGACAGACAATGTCCATAACCTCTGGATGCTTACAATGTAGTAGGAGGGAAATATATACTAAAAATAAAATACTTAGAAGTAAAACACAAAGAAAAAGGCAAAAGAGAATACACAGGACTCTGAAAGTGAGGATAGGTAAAAATAAATGTTTTGTAAAGTAAAACAAAAATAAGAAAAAAAACCCCCACACGAACAAACACAAAAAGCTGTTTAAGCTAAGATCTGAAAAGCAAATATAACTCAGCTCAAAAAGAGACTTGTGGGAGGGATGAGAGTAAAGTGGGGTGGAGGGTGGAATAAGGGGAGTGTGGGGTCACTCTAGGAACTGCAAAAGGCCCCGAACGGGGGCAAATTCATGATCCATTCCAGGCACTGGAAGAAGGAACATGGTTGGAAGATAAAACTGAAACCAAATACAGCATGAGAGGATTCGGCGTGAGGCCAGATCAGGTACAACTTCACAGGCCAGCATGTGAAATTTTGCCCTTATCTTAAGACCAATGGACAAGTACCAAAATGTTTTAACCAAGGAAGTGAGAGGACAGATCTGAATTTAGGAGTGATCTTTCAGACTGTGGAGGATGGAGATTGCAGTCAGAGGAAGGGTTTCAAAAGGTTAATGCAGGGACTTCCCTGGTGGCACAGTGGTTAAGAATCCGCCTGCCAATGTAGGGGACACAGGTTCGATCCCTGGTCTGGGAAGATCCCACATGCCATGGAGCAACTAAGCCCGTGCGCCACAACTACTGAGCCTGTGCTCTAGAGCCCATGAGCCACAACTACTGAGCCCGTGTCACACAACTACTGAAACCTGCACGCTCTAGGACCCGTGTGCCGCAACTACTGAAGCCTGCATGCCTAGAGCCCGTGCTCTGCAACGAGAGAAGCAACTGCATGGAGAAGCCTGCACACTGCATCGAAGAGTAGCCCCTGCTCGCTACAACTAAAGAAAGACCACGCGCAGCAACAAAGACCCAACGCAGCAAAAAAAAAAAAAAAAAAAAAAAAAGGTTACTACACTCATCCAGGAGAGAGAGAGAAGGAGGTTTCAACTGTGTTGACCATGGTGGAGACGCAAAAAATTTTAAAGATCTGAAAGATAATCAAGATGTAGAAGTTACGCCGTTTGGTGAATGATTGCATGTAGGGAGTAAAGGAAAAGAATGAGTCAAAGACAATGCCCAGATTTCTGGCTCGAAGAGCCTAAAGGATGGTGAGTGCAGTAAAACACTAAAGAGAGACTGAATTTGAAATTGGGAGAAAAGTGTTCAGTTATAGACACTGAATATGAGGTATGTGTAAATAATCTAGGTAGAGAGTTCAAAGAAACAGCAAACGGTTGTACATACAGGAGATCAGACGAGAATGTTTCAAACACTGTGTTATCACACTTCATTCAACAATAACAAAACTGAGAGCCTGTTATTCTAGGCACTATTTTGCAATTCAGGATTGAGAAGTGAACAAGGTGGTCAATATACCTGCATTTGGGGTTTTATTTGGGGATAGGAGTGATTGGCAGTCAGAAAAAAAAAAAAATAAAAACCCTAAAAAATAAAAACGTTCACAAGGATTCAACCAGAATTAAATTTGATGTTTGAATATTTCAAAAAATGTGTTATTAGTTACTGAGATGGGATTTTCTTTAAAAAATAGTATCACTGAACACGTTAAAATATAATAATAGGAACATATACATAGTGTTTATCAGTATTATTTTCAAAATTTTAGTAGCTGTATCTTTCAGTCTGTCCCTGCAACAAGCACAGTGAGGCTGGCCTTCTGCTAATTGTACCACCATGCGGACAAATTATGCAAATAAGGGTGATGGAAAATATGAGTTATAGTAAACTTTATACGCAATGAGTCTACTTTGAGGGCTGAGGTGGGAAAATGGGCAGCAGAATGTTTAAAAAGTCATTTCTGTGGCTTTTTTTCTTCAAACTACAGAATACTAACCTTAACTATTCTACTGTCTGTGAGAAATATAGCAAATATAAGTTAAAGAAATTTTAAAAGGATGAAAAATGGTATAAATTTACTATCTATTGCTTTCAGGACATTCCAAATGTATGTTATTAATGACAAAGCAGGGACAGCACAAAGGAGTTGATTATATGAATATATCAGAATAGTTTTCAAATTTTACTGGTGTATAGTTTAAGCCATTATGATTTGCAGTTTAGCATTAAGTCCCATTAATTGTAGAATGAAGACATGCTTCATTTTTGACAATTAAATATAATTTTACTGGACGGGAGAAAGAACTCTGAATTGGACTCAAAGGAGCAATCTTCTTTAAGGTCACCCTTATTAAATGGCATGACAATTTGATTATGCCATTCATACTCAACACCCCAGTCTATTCCCAACACAGTGGCTGGAGAGGTGCTTTTTAAAAATAAAAGTCTTATCATATTACTCCTCTACTCAACACCCTACTGTGCCTCCTCATATCCCTCTGAATAAAATCCAAGTCTGGTCCAGAGCCTCCCAGAACATACATGATCTGTTCCCCATCACCCACGTCTCTGATACCACACCCTCTTCCTCTTCCCCTGCCGGATCTGCTGCAGACACACTGGCCTCCTTGAACCTGCACATATGCCAAGCTTGCACCTGCTTCAGGGCTTTCTACACTGGCTATTTTTACCTCCTGGAAATGCTGTTTCTCCCTCCCAAATATCCACTGGGTGAACTACTTCTCCTTCAAGTCTCTAACCTAATTATAACTTCTCAGTGAGACATCTCCTGACTACTTTATTAAAAATGGAAGGCAAGCCCTAATGGTACTTCTGATCTCTTTCCTCCATTTTGTCTCTTTTTTTCCCATAGCATTTAACAACTTACAAAATATTATAAAATTTATATCCATATTATGTTTATTGTTTATTTTCTGTTCTCCCCTCCCCATTGAGAATATGAGCTCCAAGATCCTAATGATATTGTTTGTTTTATTCCCTACTGCCTCCTAAAAAGTACCTCCTGCATAGAAGTGCTCAGTAAACATTTGCTGAGTGAATGAATTGTTTATTAATTCTTACCCTTATAGAAGGATTTTAAAACCTTGTTTGTGGGTAAACACTCAGAAGGGAACTGATTTACTTCAGGCTTCGACTTAGGATGTACAAAGTTGGAAAGAGCATTTACACTTAAAATAAGAAAACACCAGAAAATCTGAAAATTCACAACTTTTTTCGAATCCATTAGAGATCAACTATCTAATCCTGAATTGAAGGAAAAACAGGCAACCTGTGGAGAGAGATAGCAAGCCAGCAGTTTAACTGAGACTGATTCTGCTGAACACATCCAAAAGAATTCAGCTAAAATGGTTAAAACTTGACAAAGACTAAATGTGGGCTACCAAGGGAAAATGGAACTTGTAGGGGAGGGGCTGTTGATAAAAGGGGAAATTGATCCACTTGCAGGATCTTCTCCAAGACCTCAAAGATACTCACAAATAAGATTGTAAAGGTCCTGAGGAATGGTACTTCTTGGTAAGGGCCCATGGAACACAAATGCCAACCACGGGGAAGACATGAAACCTCAAATTGATCCTTCATCCCTCTCTAGGGAAGGAAAGCCTCCAAGTCCTGGGAAAAAGGCAACAAATACTGCCACTTTTAGGTCATTGGTGAAAACATATTTCAGCTGGAAGAAAACAGAAAAATATTCTCTGCCCAGGGACAGGGCAGGAATACATGCTGGTCCTAGAACTGGAACTGGTGAGAAACAGGGATTCTGAGGATGCCATGGCTCTAAGATCCAGGGACACAGTGTCTGCCTAGGACTGAGGCATAATGAGAAAAGCAAGGAATATCTGCTCCCTCCTGATCTCACCATCAGGCCAACATGTTGAGTGCTAAGTAATGTTGGGATAGTGTTAGAAAAGGGATAAGAGTGTGGAAAGAGACCCTCTCAAAAGAGCAGTGCAAGTGACTGATCTAAAACTGAAGGTGAAGTAAATACTTAGCAAAACCATATGGCAAACCAGTCTCAACCTTAACACAAGGTAACACAAGAGGCAGTTTTAGCCTATGATTCACAAAGGATAACCAGAACAACAACAAATCTTAAGCCTAGTTCATACCTGTCTAGATTTTCTAGGCTGACCCACACCCTCACACCAAAGGCCTAGCAGAGGGAACTGCATGCCCACTTCCAGGCATAAAAGCTATAGCTCCATCTGTCTTACAGAAAATCTCATGAAAAACTTATGGCTTTCAACAACAACAAAATTTAAAAGTTATTTCAAACGTAAAGAAAAGCAATAAACTGTATAGAGCAAAGCAAATGATAGAACCAGACTTACATATGGTAGAACTTTGAAGTATAAAACAAGGATTTAAAAATAACTCTGATTAATATGTTAAAGACTATAATAGAAAAAGTAGAAAACATGCAAGAGCAGATGGGAAATTTCAACAGAGATGGAAACTATAAGGAAAACTTGAGTGAAAATTCTAAAAATGAGAAACAACAAAAAGTCTTGGACTGGCTCATTAGTAGGTTCAACACAGCCAAGGTAAGAAGCAGTGAATTCAAAATAGGTCAATACAAATTAACGAAACTGAAACACAGAAAGAAAAAAAGTGAAAAAATACATAAACAAGAAATGTGGGATAATATCAAATGGTCTAAGTCATGCATAATTGGAACCCCAATTATGAAAGGGAAGAAGAGAACTAAAAAGAACAGAATAAATATCTGAAAAAACAATGGCTGAGAATTTTCCAAAATTACTAACAATAAACCAGAGATCAAAGAAGCCCAGAGGATACTAATCAGGGTCAACAATAACAAAAAAAAACAAAAATAGCTAGGTATATCATATTCAAACTGCATAAGATCAAAAACAGAAAGAAAAACTTGAAGACAGCTAGAGAAAAAAAGACATGTGACATAGAGAAATCAACTAAAAGACAGATTGCCAGATTTATTTTAAAAAACTCAAAGACTAACTATATAATGTCAATAAGGTATCCATTTAAATATAAAGACATAGATAGATAGGTTAAAAGGATAGAAAAAGGTATACAGTACAAAGACTATCCAAAATAAAGCTATAAGTAGTTATATTTCTATTTGACAATGTAGATTTTAAAATGAGGAGTATTAAAAAAGGGGATTTGGATAATGATAAAAGGCCCAATTTTTCAAGAAATAATAACAATTCTAAATGTATATTCACCTAACAACAGAGCTTCAAAATATCTGAACCAAAAACTTAGAGGACTGCAAGAAGAAACAGACAAATTCATATTTACAGTAGGAGACGTCATCACTCCTCTGTCAGAAATTGGTAGCACAGGTAGACATAATCAATAAGGATATAGAAGATCTGAATGACACTGTCAACCAATATGACCTAACTGACGTTTAGAGAACCCTTCACTCAGCAGTAACAAGAATGCACAATTTTCAAGTGCAAATGGAGCATTCATTAAGATATACCATATTTTGTACATTAAAATATTAAATGTAAATGATATCATACAATGTGTTTTGACCATACAATGTTTATGACCATACAATGTTATGTTCACATAGTCATACAATGTTTATGACAGTAACAAAATTAAACCAGAAATCAACAATAGAAAGATATCTGGAAAATATTCAAATATTTAGTCAAAGAAGTCAGCCAGAAAGTAAGTTTCAGTGGAAGTTTAATATATTTTGAACTAAATGGAACTGAAAATGTAATATATCAAAATTGAGGGATGGAGCTAAAGAAACACTGAGAGGAAACTTTATACCATTAATGATTATACTGAAAATAAATAAAGGTATCAATAAGAAACTTAAGCTTCTCCTTTAGAAAAGTAGGAAAAGAAGAATAAAACGAACCCAACTCAAGCAGAAAGAAGGAAATAAGAAAGAGCAGAAATTGATGAAATTAAAAATAGAAAACGTGTAGAGAGGGAATTCCCTGGTGACACAGTGGTTAAGAATCTGCCTGCCAATGCAGGGGACATGGGTTCGAGCCCTGGTCTGGGAAGATCCCAAATGCCATGGAGCAACTAAGCCGATGCGCCACAACTACTGAGCCCACATGCCACAACTATTGAAGCCCATGCACCTAGAGCCCATGCTCTGCAACACGAGAAGCCACCACAATGAGAAGCCCACACACCGCAGTGAGGAGTAGCCCCTGCTCACCGCAACTAGAGAGAAGTCTGCACGCAGCAACGAAGGCCCAATGCAGCCAAAAAAAATTTTTTTAATAATAAATAAATTTATAAAAAGAAAATGTGTAAAGAACATCAATGAAGTGTAAAGCTGGTGTTTGGAAAGGACAATATAATTAATATACCTCTATTTTGGCTGGTCAATCAGTGACAGAAAGCGAGTGAGAGAGAAGACATAAAGTACCAATATCAAGAGGAAGGGAAGAGGGAGCATCACTACAGACACACAGGCATTAGAAAATTAAGAAAGGAATGTTATTTATCCTATGCCCACTAACTCAAAATTTTAGATGAAATGGACAAATCCCATGAAAGATACAAACAACCAAATCACACTCAAGAACAGATAACCTGAATAGTCCAAAGCCTTTTAAAGAAATTTAATTCATAGTAAAATACCTTTCAACAAAGAAAATGTCAAGCCCAGATTGTTTCACAGGGCTTAGAAGGAAAGGCAGTCCTGGTCTAAGCTTTAAGAGTTATCAGAATATTCCCTGCCTTTCAGATGAAATTAGGCAGAAGTAAGTATCACAAAACCAAAGCATCTGACAAAGTTAAGGTACCTAATTTGAGGACCATCAATATCAAGACTCTGATAATAAACAGATCACCTACCAAGAATGTGAATTCATCTACAGGTCATTTTGCCATGTAATGAGTATGCTTCACTGGGCTGTTTTGACCTATTTCCACCAACCACTCTCTTCTTCAATTTAGTACTTGTTACGCTGGGCTGCCTGCACGTTAAGTGTACTTTCTAAGTGACTCAGCCCTTTCCCATTTCTCACCGCGTTTCTCAATATTTGACAGTCCTTGACAATTCTGCTTGTGCCAGATGATTTTTCTTTCAGAAGAAAAAATCCACATTGAGTTGTATTTAAAAAAGAAAGAAGCGTAACTTTAAAAACCAAATAATGAGAACTTTAGGAGACTATCAGCTATTACCTAGGTGAGGAATTGGTGTTTAAATTTTTCCAAATTCCATTCAGAGGTGTATTTAAGGATTTGCCTGATAGGAGGTAACTTTTCAATTGTTTCTGAATTTTGTATTTGATGGCATGTGTGGAATAAATGAGTTTTTTATATTTAGCATTCTGTACTATAGCATTAGGAAAATGTATCAATAGTCTCCAACATTTTAAATTGCAATGAACCTGTTTTCTTGGCACCTTTCATTTGGCTCTAGATTTTTCCATTCTTAATCTGGCACTGCCTTCTGAAAATAAGCTGCATTATTTTACGGATTTTAAGAGATGCTAATACTGAAAAATAAATGCAAGTGGAGAAGTTTATTGCTAATTATAGTTATGTGAAAATGAGATATTTTGTCTCATGTTTGCTATGAAAATAAGAGTGAATTAGGCAAAAATATAAAGGCTATAATACATCAAAAATAATGTGTGCATACACACATATACATAGTTTCTTGGAAAAGTATTTTACTTATAATATAGATATGGATATAGATTTTTAACGTAGATAGGTAGATAACTGGCTAACTAGCTAGCTATATAGATTTAGATGACATAGGTAGGTAATATAGACTTACAGATAAGTGTAGTAGTTTTTCAAAATTTATTTTATTGACGTATAGTTGATTTACAATGTGTTAATTTCTACTGTACAGCAAAGAGCTTCAGTTATATACATATATATACATTCTTCTTCATATTCTTTTCCACTATAGTTTATCAAAGGATGTTGAATATAGTTCCCTGTGCTATACAGTAGGACCTTATTGTTTATCCATTCTATTTATAATAGTTTACATCTGCTAATCCCAAACTCCCAATCCGTCCCTCCCCGCTCCCCAAAGAGATGCTCATTTTATCTTATCAATTACCTTTTCTCTTTTATTTTAAACAAAAGTTAATTTCAATTACAAAATTCACAGAATACTTCTCCTGTTTTATGTTCTACAGAACACAGAAATAAAAATATTCATCTATGGGTGAAAAAAAGCTGATATAAGTTTATAGTCATCAGTATTGCAATATTTTTTACCACCTTCAATCACACTAATGGATATTTCTTGAGCAATATATCCTGGTAACCTTTGTGATACTGTCTTTTCATTTATTGAAAATTTGAATATTTTAGAATTTGTCTTTCTTTTTCCTATTTGTAGGATGCAAAATAATCAAAAGTTGAACTTTAATGAAAATGCCAAGGTTTACAGAATAATCTAAATGCTTTTTGATTTAGTCTTGAGTTAGTCAACAGAACATCCAAAATTAAAATTTAATGGAGAACTGTTGGAATTTTAAGATTATTCTCTGCTAAAGTGGATCCATATTATCAGTTTTTCCTTTCAACTTCTATTTCTTCCTGCCTGAGAAACCCCTTTTCAAAAATCTTACATCTTTCTTTAGCAAAATATAAGTTCCAAAAGAATTTAGCAATAGTTATTTAGATGCTATAAACGAATGCAGTGAGGAAGGTGGATAACAAGATCGCAGAGATGCAATAAAGAGAGAAACTAATGAGGAGATTTCGAAATTCAAGGAAATCTGAATGTTTAACTTCTGACTAAACTTCAAAGTTTAAATTATATAAGATAGCGCTCAGTCCTGACTTTGGGCAAAAACAAATTATCACTTCCAAAATAACTTTACCTAAATATACAAATCAACCACACATCACTCATAATAACTTGTATCAAGATGCAAGATAACTAGAATGCATTGCCACCTACTAAAAGGCAAATGTCCCTATAATTCCTGAGGAAAACACCCAGACCTCAGCTGGCACTGAAAAGAAATGACAGCACAGTTTGTCATCACAAGAATGTGGCTGTATTCTGTTCATTATGCCTCACTATTATTAAACAGAACCGGACGATCTTTATTTCATTTACTTTAATCAGAAGGCTCTTCTAAAATGCTGCTGGTTAATATTTGGTTGGAATGAAGCACTTTATTAAAAATGGTGGACGTTTCTACTTAACACAGCCTGAGTAGCTGAAAGGGAAATAATAGCACAAGCATGAAATGGCATAATAAATCAAAGGATACCCTTTTCCTTCTAAACACTTCCAAGGTTAGTTTTCATCTTAATAGAATTGCTGATCTGTCAACTGATCAACTGTAGATATGCCTGTGACTTGTTTCAGTGGAAAGAGGGATGCCAAAAATAATGAGAAATAACCCTTGGAGCCTTGTCTGAAAGCATTTTTGTTTTGCTGCACATGCCTTGTGTGCACTGAAAAATTTTTCCCTTCTGCAGAGTAAAATTCCAATTGATTAAAAATAAAAGGACTTAGCTGGTTCATATTTCTAAATGGCACGGAGCAACAGATCACTGTGGTAAACACCATTTTCAGGATTGACTTTAAATTGTCAAGGTGGTAGCAGAAGTTAATTAGAAATCTCCAACTCCATCGGGAACAATGAGGTGTTACGACCATTTGAAAGGTTAGAAAACTATATAATCTGAAGTGAGAACCGTCTTTACATTGTCTCAATAACAATTAGAGACCTGGAGATCATCTCTACCTCCTCTGTATACTGAGGGAGAGAGATCTTTTCTTGGCCTCCTTGTATATATTCTGGACGACCACTTACACTTTCACATAAGAATTTTGAAATCCCTCTGACACTTACAGTGACAGTTACATGACAACTCTCACTTAATTCCAGTAAAAGATAAAGAGTCTCTAAAGAGGATAAGAAACTCTGGTTGTGTCATATCATATCACTCAAAATAAAGCCTTTAATCAGGAAGGCGCACAACAGGAAGAAAGGTATTTCAATCAGTTTTGGAATTACGTCATAGTAGGCAGAGGACATATCTATATGACTCACCCTTTAGGTGAAGGTCCCTCCCTACTGCCTTCGTGTCAAAGTGCCAGGGTTGTCTCTGGGGCTCTTTTTTCGTCAGGCAGGGCTTGCTCTCCAGGCTTGCTGAATAAGCTCCTATATTAGAAAATCTCAGCTAAAATTATCTGCCTATGCTTCTCCAGGTGAAAACCAGGTTTTACGCATGACAGAAGCGCAGTGTCTATCACACAGTAAGCATTCAGTAAATCCTTGTTGTGCCTGGTGGAGGTGTATTGACAAATTTCACTTCATCAGCCATCAGATTTCAAGTTCTTCTCAGGCAGAGTCTAAGCCAGAATTTTGCCCTCCTTCTAATTAATGACTACACGTAGCAGAGCTAAGATTCCCAATGCTACAAAGGGCCATTGTTATAGCTTTAACTCATCCCCAAATCCTGACAGACTGGAGCAATACTTTTATACTGGATGAAGGTGCTTTCAATAAGGGCAAGTCATTTAGAAATCATATCCAGCATTTCATTTGGATGTATATTCTGTTGCTGTTCAAGTGCAATAAGGTATACTTTGAGCTTTAACTTGGGTAGAGCACAAGGACATCTTTTAAGTTCCCTTAAGTCATTAGACTAATTGTTTTAATCTGAGCTGTAAGAAAATGATTTTCTTAAGAGAAAATCAGAGAAAATTATACATTTAATATACCAGTCAAAGATCAAGGAAAGACATACAAACAGGCACATACACTCCCTGAAAAATCTTCAAAATACCTACTATAATCTTTATTCCCATCAGCTTAAGAAAAATGGGAACCCTTTTTTTATGACTCAGGGAAAACATAATAAAATGAATGGAATGGGACAGTTCAAACAGGTCTTCACTTTCATTTACCTCTATTACTGATGCCACTCATAATTTCAGGACATCTCACTTTTCATTCTAATCTTTTGATGGCACAATTTATATCTGAACTGCTAGATTCAGCTTCTCAAATTTCATCATCACATTTTACAAAATACATAAAGTTTTCCTTCATACAGAGATAAGTGTGAGAAACAAGGGTGAATAGCTAGAGAGAAATATTCACTTTCTACAAATAAAGAAGCACAATCAATTCCTGTATTCTAGAGGAGAAGTTGGAAGTTAAATGTTATAGTAAAAGGGTGCTTGCAGATACAAGAGCAAGAATTAAAATCATTATAAAGGTGATCACATCATTTGTTTTTACAGTAATACATAGTAAAACAAGTAGTTCATTATTTAAAACAGTAGCGTGTGATATAATACTATATTAATATAACCCTGTCTATGCTATAAAAATAGCTGTATTTTTATCATCTTTATAATTGTTTGCTAAATAAACAATATTGTTTTAAACTATATTACTGTTTATATTATATGTGTATATGTAGTTCATAGTTTAAAACAGTATATATAGTTTTATAAAGGTAGTTCATAGTTTTAAACAACATATTTATAATATAATAAATTATAAATGTATAATGATATATAAATAATAATTTAAGACCTAATAAGTGTTAGCCATGGTTAATTTTATGTATCATCTTGGCTGGGGTAAAGGGTGCCCAGATAGCTGGTGAAACATCCTATCTGGGTATGTTTGTGACGGTACTTCCAAAGGAGATTAGCATTTGAACCTGTAGACGGAATAAAGATGAGGACTCTCATCAATGCAGATGGGCATCACCCAATCTGTCGAGGTCCTGAATAGAACAAAAAGGTGAAGGAAGGGCTTCCCTGGTGGCGCAGTGGTTGGGAGTCAGCCTGCCGATGCAGGGGACACAGGTTCGTGCCCCAGTCCGGGAAGATCCCACATGCCGCGGAGCGGCTAGGCCCATGAGCCATGGCAGCTGAGCCTGCGCGTCCGGAGCCTGTGCTCCGCAACGGGAGAGGCCGCAACAGTGAGAGGCCCGCGTACCATAAAAAAAAAAAAAAAGGTGAGGGAAGAGCAAATTTGCTCTTTGCTGGAACTGGGACATCTACTCTGTCTTGGGACATCAACATTCCTGGTTCTCAGGCCTTTGGACTCAGATTGAATTACACCACTGGCTTTCCTGGGTCTCCAGCTTGAAGACAGCAGATCATGGGATTTCTTGGCTTCCATAATTGCATAAGCCAATTCCTTAAAATAACTCTCTCCATATATATATATATATATATATATATATACACACACACACACACACACACACATGTACATATATCCATATCTATATGCTATTTGTTCCATTTCCCTGGACAACCCTGTTCAGTGATCACCTATTATAATTTTAGTATGTTTCTTATTGACTTATGAGTTCATTAAATATTAAAGTTATACAATCTTTGCAGTTTTTCCTGAAAATATGTCCAAAGCACTTGATTTTTACTTTTCACTCAAGATGTGTTTGAATTTTAGTGCTGTGTGCTTACTCTTTTGATATAGAGAAATTCTTAAATTATAACATACATTTTAAAGACTAGATTGTGTCATCTATGCAGATGGGATTCTGAAGATGTTATCACTGAGGCAGTCCTTCCCAATGATTCAGAAAGGTGACCACTCAGTGGCAAATAAGAGAAGTGTCCAATGTTTGAAAGTCAATATTGGCAAAAAGGGACAGGAAATATGCTACTACATAACAAACAAAGTGAAATGATCTTCACAAGAAGGCTGACATCAGCTGGCTTGGCCTTAAATAATATTTATGTGTAGAGTGTGGTTTGGTATGAAAACAACAGTCAATACTCGCACCCCACGCCCCACCCCTGTCCTATCTTGGTGGAGTTTGAGCTTTGAGTTGATTTAATTTAGTCCCACATTGATCTGGTGTAGCAACTTCCCCTTCATTCTACCAGAACCTTATTAGTATTTAGGGCTTTCTGTCCCTATAGAGTCAAAGGTATATCCAAGGCCATTCAAGAAAACGAGGTAACGGGTGAGGGGTGGATAAAATTTTAGACAAATCAAGCATCACTCCTCCTGGAAAATGTTTGGGCAGTTTACCTCACCGGATGGCAGGAGGAAGGCTTCTGGCAGTGATGTGTGGGTCTCTAGCTGGCCCTGTAAAAGGACCCTGGAACTGTACTTTCCCCCTTTCATCCTCCTGTCCCTGTGGGACTTTCCTTCTCTTTCCCCAGCCTTTGCCACCCTCATCAATTTTACAGGGTAAAACTTAAATCTCCACACCACTTAATACTTCAAAACATTCTGTCATAATTCAAATAAAAAATGTTACCAAAAAACTGGAGAACATGAAAAGATGCTTTGGAGGGCATGAAATGGAGACAGTGAGAACGTCTACCCAGAAAGATTCCCTTCCACTGCAACTGCTGTTATACATGTGGAGGGCACCTAAGAAAACTGGAATTTCTCCCAGGGATTTTTTTTTTTTTGCGGTACGTGGGCCTTTCACTGTTGTGGCCTCTCCCGTTGCGGAGCACAGGCTCCGAATGCGCAGGCTCAGTGGCCATGGCTCACGGGCCCAGCCGCTCTGCGGCATGTGGGATCTTCCCGGACCGGGGCACGAACCCGTGTCCCCTGCATCGGCATCTCAACCACTGCGCCACCAGGGAAGCCCCCCCCCAGGGATTTTTTTATTCCTTTAGGTCCTTTTTCTGACTATTTGCTACAGGTCATTTTCCTTTAAATAAATTTGTGTCTGATAATTGTGAGGCATAGACTTTAGTAAGACGTGTTGGGTAAGCTATGCCTTTTCCATATTCAAATGTTCTCTAGCCTTTCATAGATGGAGAAGTTTTTGCCTAGAAAGCGATATTCCACAACACAAATTACCCAGGAGAAGGCTACTCTGACTTGGATGTTCATTTATAAATGTTTTCTTGCATTAAGTCTACATCCTTCTACTTGAGGTCCTCAACCACGGAGACTTTTGAATGTTATACAACACAATGGACTTTTCATGGGTGGAGAGTTTTAAGAATTTCTTGAATTTCCAAATTGTAGTATATAATCTTCCCATTAAAATATATAGTGGATGAGAAGGGGAGAGTCACGAAGCCGCACCTGATGTGGGCACTGAGTAGCTGGCGAGGCTCTCACACTAGCTTACAGGTTCACCCACTTACACCACCCTCAAAGCGCTATTCAAAACTATAGTTCAGCAAACTGACATCTAAATATTTACCCTGTGCATGTAAGAGACTTTAAACTGTTGATGGGTTGACATATACACACTACTATATATAAAATAGATAACTAATAAGGACCTACTGTATGGCACACGGAACTCTACTCCATACTCTGCAATGGCCTATATGGGAAAAGAATCTAAAAAACAGTGTATATATGTATGCTGTAACTGATTCACTTTGCTGTACACCTGAAACTAACACAACACTGTAAACCAACTATATACTCCAATAAAAATTAGTTAAAAAAAGGATGTATCATGTCTAAATGGTGAGTGAGGAGACAAAAATAATGTAGGGACTTCCCTGGTGGCACAGTGGTTAAGAATCCACCTGCCAATGCATGGGTTTGATCCCTGGCCCAGGAAGGTCCCACATGCACGGAGCAACGAAGCCCGTGCACCACAACTACTGAGCCTGCACTCTAGAGCCAGCAAGCCACAACTACTGAAGCCTGCACACCTAGAGCCCATGCTCTGCAACAAAGAGAAGCCACCGCAATGAGAAGCCCGCGCATCGCAACGAAGAGTAGCCCCCGCTCGCCACAATTGGAGAAAGCCCGTGCGCAGCAACGAAGACCCAATGCCACCAAAAAATAAATAAATAAATTTTAAAGAATAATGCAAGGGCTTCCCTGGTGGCGCAGTGGTTGAGAGTCCGCCTGCCGATCCAGGGGACACGGGTTCGTGCCCCGGTCCGGGAAGATCCCACATGCCGCGGAGCGGCTGGGCTCGTGAGCCATGGCCGCTGAGCCTGCGCGTCCGGAGCCTGTGCTCCGCAACGGGAGCGGCCACGACAGTGAGAGGCCCGCGTACCACAAAATAAATAAATAAATAAAATAAAAATAATGCAAAAGACAGACACAAATCATAAAAGTACTATTTTTAAACATTTGTTTTCAACACATGTGACTTTAAGGTTTATAACATTTATTTTAAAAGTTAGGGTACAATAGCAAATATATCAATAGGTCAACTCATCTATAATTAATCCCTGTTGTACAGTTTGGTCAATTTCACAGCATAAAACAAAAAATAAGTAAAATTACTGAAAAGTCAAAAATAATAAAAAATGATGTGTACTCTAAGAAGACATCTCTCCATGAAGAATCTTTCTTGAAATGACACCTTTTCAAATTTGGAAGTAGAAAAGGAATGAGGAAATTAAAATTCAACTTCTGAAAGTGCAGCACAGCTTGCTGAAAATAATTATTCTATGACAGAAATAAATGCATCTAAGAGCATGTGAGTATAATTATGTACCACAGGTAGTAAACATCATGCTATGTTTCAATGATTTTATGGATATCAAACTCATCTGTATGCTATTTCTCATAGCAATTTTATGACTAAAACTAATAAATAGAGGAAACTCTTCTGATTTTTAATAACACATGGTTTCTTATGGCGGTAATATTTGGGCTGATGTAAAATGATAAATCTGAAGGCTAAGGTTAAAGCAGTTCTTGGAAAATAACTGAAAACATTAAATGCATTCCTTGTCCTAGATCTTTCTAAAGTCATTATTGCATTTTTTGAAAGTATACTTCAGGGGCTTCTTTTCCACTTCAAAGTTAAAGCCATTAAACTTACTGTTCCATGTAATAAATTAATAAACAAGACAGATTAACCAAATGATATGGAGCATTACCTCTTCCAGTTCCTCTCATTCTCCTCTAGTTCACTGTTGTTCCTCTCTTGGGAAGTGGGGAAAAGTTCTGCTCAAATTTAGATTGAACAAAGTGCTCAGTAAGGTATTTCAGACTCCCAGAAGTGTGGTATGTGGTAGAGAGAGGAAATGGACTTTTTTTTTTTTCCTGGAGCTTTTAAATATTGGCCTGTGAGCAGCAGCTCGATTGAGTTGGCTGCCAAAATAACACTGGCAGTTGTTAAGCTCCCACCAGAGCTGAGAAAGCAACCCAGAGAGGATTTCTCCAAATACCAACTATCCTATGTGGTTTGGTGAACTCTAATGTTGACCTGCCTTACAGCCTTTGCCTGTAACATGGAAAAATCCTGCACTTTTTGCTAAATGCCAAGGGGGAAAAGAACAGCAGCAGCAACCACTGAACAGCCTTTTTTTGTGGTTTAAACTCTTCCTGGGGGTTCGACTCTCACTGCAACTTCTGCCAAAAGGGGCCTCACCATGGCCAGGAGGGCTGTCCACACGGTCTGTGACTGGGATAAAATGGAACTTATCGTACTGGACACTTCTGAGAATGAAAGAGGGCTGATTAACAATTACATCAGGACACTAGATGTAAGGTTAGAGTGTCCCAGGCACACCAGGACAGAGTGTACCAGCTGGGCAGTTCTTTAACTTATCAGCATAACACTTTCATCAATTTGAAAATATCTCATCCCGCCACTTCCTTCTGTGTCAGCATTTGTGGTCCCTGAGCTAGTGAAATCTGGACAACCTGTTGAGGTTGGGAGCGTTTGGTTTATGTTAATATATGTTAAATTCTTTAAAATAAAATTTCTTCAATGCCCTGTAACTGATTGCTAATGATCTTTGTACACGATTCAAACTGCCATCTCTATGCTACGTATCTTCAGCTAGACTCTCCTTTTCTACCTCTAAAGTCACTTCCATGAACACTCAAACTGCCCTATAACCATGTTTCCTGTCCTTTTTGAGAATCATTGTGTTATGCCATAGCTAAGAAGCAAATTCCCACTAATGCATAAAGAGGAACCGAATTTAACGACTGATTGAACAGTGATGATGGTGTGTCACGAAAGAAGTGTATTCTTTTCAGCAGAGGAAAACGTTAAATCTTGCATTATATAAGCTCATTCTGAAAAAAATCACTGAATCATGTAATAAAGTCTCACATGAGCCATTAGACACAAAGGCGAGATCTTGACTTATTAAATTTTTTTAATTTTTAATTGTCTTCAAAGGCTGTTTTGACAAGACATCTTGTCTCTAAAACACAGCCCTGGAATGGTTGATTTCAGTTATTTAATTTTGCTAATTGTTGCAAAACTGTTCTTTATTGGTCTCAGGTCCACTCATTCCATAAATACTTATTGAGCACTTACAACAAGGAGGTATCTATTTAAGCACTGGGGAAAATGTATTGAAGTTATCAAGAATTTCTGCTCTCAGGGGATTTACGTTCTAGCGTAGAGAGACAGAAAAATTAATAAATCAATATGAAAAATACTAGTAGTGACAAATCGTAATCAGATAAATTAGGGTGATACAACAGCAATTGACTGAATCACGGAAAACCTTTCTGGAGAGGTAGCATTGAAGAAGTAGAGCTCAACTTGGCTAGAAAATTAACTTAATGCCCTTCTCAAATAAGTGTGCCCCATTCATATCTTTATCATTTTCTCTTCTATCATTCTTACTATCTCTACAGCAGCTAGTTTTCTCCCTGTTGATTAAGAATACAAACAAAACTTGCACATTCTTTGAATTGGTATCAGTCCAGAAATATCCTCTCCTGTATATGAGCACTTTTATACAATGCCAGGCTATATAAAGTTAAGAAAATCAAATAACTGGCCATCTTAAAGGTGAACAAGATAAAACTGGAAGTTTTTATTTCTTCAATAGATTTTGAGCTTTTTAAAAAGATCTTTAAAATTATCCCAGACAAGGGAGATTGGAATTGACATATATACACTAATATGTATAAAACAGATAACTAATAAGAATCTGCTGTATAAAAATAAATAAATAAAATTCAGATTTAAAAAAAAATTATCCCAGACAAACAGACCAATGGAATAGAGAATCCAGCAAGTGACCTAGTTATATGTGGTTAGCTAATTTACAACCAAGGTGATACTGAAGTACAGCAGGGAAGAAGACGGTCTTTTCACGTAATAGACCTGGGTTGATACGCCAGCCATACAGGAAAAAAAGGTACCTTGATTCCTATACCTTGCACCATATACAAAAAACAATTCTAAATGTATCATAGATAAATGTGAATGGTAAAACAACAAAGCTTTGGGGGGAGGTGAGCAAAAGGGCAAAGATTTCTTAAGCAAGATACAAAAAGTGCTAAATGCAAATAAAAGTATTGATTAAAAGACTGCATGAAAATTGTAAAAATTCTGTTCATCCAAAGACACCATTAAGGGACTTCCCTGGTGGTGCGGTGGTAAAGAACCCGCCTTCCAATGCAGGAGATGCGGGTTCGATCCCTGGTCGGGGAACTAAGATCTCACATGCCATGGGGCAACTATACCCATGCTCCACAACTTCTGAGCTTGTGCACCTCAATGAGAGAGCCTGTGTGCTGCAAACTACAGAGCCTACATGCCCTGGAGCCCGCAGGCCACAACTAGAGGGAGAAAACCTACACCACAACTAGAGAGAAGCCCACGCACTGCAACGAAGAGCCCGTGTGCCGTAACAAACAGCCCGCATGCCATAACTAAGACCTGATGCAGCCAAAAAAAAAAAAAAAAAGACACCATTAAGAGAAAAGGCAAGCCACAGAATGAGGGAAAATGGTTGATATATATGTCCAATAAACCTATGACATATAAATAACTCCTGTGAGTCAATATTAAAATGACACAGAAACCAAAAACTAATTGGCAAAAGTCTTATACAGGACCTTCGTAACAAAACAAGCCAAAATGGACAATTGATATAAGAAAAAGCACTCAACTTTATAAGTCATTATGGAATAAACACTAAAACCACATAAAATACCACTGCACACATACTAGATTGGTTAAAATTTAGAAAGAAAATGATGTACATTCTCAACTGCTAGCAGGAATGTGGAATAACTGGAATTATGAAGCACTGCATGTAAAAGTATAACTTGGTATAATTACTTTAGAAAACATTTGGCAGAATCCACTAAGTAGAATATACACGTACCTTATGACTAGAAATTCTACTCATGTATTTTCCCCACAGATATGAATATCAAAGACATGTATGAGAATGTTCATATTTACACTATTCTTAAAAAGCAAAAACCAGAAGCAAATATCTATCCAGAGCAGAATGGATAAATGATGGGTGATATATTCATATCATTAAATACTATACAGCAGGGATAGGCCCACTATAGTCTATGAGCTAACTGTAGTGTGAGGCCTATTTTTGTGTGGCTTGCAAACTAAGACTAGTTTCTATATTTTTAAAGGATTGGTAACACACACACAGAAGAATATGCCACAGTTCTATACATGTCCTGCAAAGCCTAAAATATTTTCTATCTGCTCCTTTAAAGAAAATATCTATTGGCCCCTGTTATATATCAGTGAGAATAAACAGCAACAACTACACAAAACAGCGTGGACGAATAACCTAAGACATATTGTTGGGAGGAAGGTGCCAGACATAAGAGAGAATATAGTGACAAAGCGAGAGAGAGGCATGGACATATATACACTACCAAACGTAAGGTAGATAGCTAGTGGGAAGCAGCTGCATAGCACAGGGAGATCAGCTCGGTGCTTTGTGACCACCTAGAGGGGTGGGATAGGGAGAATGGGAGGAAGGGAGACGTAAGAGGGAAGAGATATGGGAACATATGTATATGTATAACTGATTCACTTTGTTATAAAGCAGAAACTAACACACCATTGTAAAGCAATGATACTCCAATAAAGATGTAAAAAAAAAAAAAAGAGAGAATATAAAGTATGACTCCTTTCAAAAAAGTTCAAAAGCAGGCAAAACTCATCTATGATGTCAGAAGTTAGGCTACTATTTACCTTGGAGGGTGAGGAGCCACTGGAAAGGGTCCAGAGCTCCTGGGGTTGGGCTAGTTCCTTCTTTCTTGCTGTGCACTGCACACACAGCTGGCTTCACTGGTGGAAATCTCTTAAGCTGTACACTTACAGTAATGTATAGTTTTCTGTGTTTAAGTTGTATTTCTCCTTTAATAAAATTTAGAAAAAAATCAATAAATCTCCACAATAATTAATATGTATATGCATAAATTCAAGGATATTCACCATAGCATTATATAAAATAGATAAAAATCAGAATAAATCTAACTGTCCAACAAGAGACTTGCTTAAACAAATTATAATTTACCCACACAGCAGACTCCTATGCAACCACAGAATAAGCTTATAAAAGAATAGTTATTTGTATGGAAAGACGCAAATAACATAATCTTAAATGAAGGAGATTAAAGAGGACATGCCAGTTGAGTATTTTGTAAAGGTACGAACACATACCAGGATCTCAGCCGAGAGGAATATTCACAAATAATGGATAATACTTTCTTCTGGGTGTGGAATTAGAGGTGCTTTCACTTTATTATTGGTTTTTGTTTGTTTATTCGTATTTCCTGATAATTTTTAAAGAAAATATTTTTGCAGGGAAAAGAATCTGTTTTAAAATGTGTGCATTTTAAGTACTTTTGGAAAAGTTTGAAACAGGCACTGTGATTTGAAAGCTAGAAGGGTTACCCTGGCTGATGTCAGTCTGGAAGATGGTGTGAGGAAACGCACAAAGATCTATGATCAGCTGTAGAAGATGTAGGAACACTCAATAAATACACTGCTTCTACTTGGGTCTCTCAGTATAAGATCCCAACCTCAAAGAGATCTAAGGCTTTACAGTATCAGAAGTGTCACACTGACATTGCACCACTATTACTTATAAGCATCGTAAGCCCCTGGGGGTGATAGACGACTTCCCTCTCACACTGATAAATAGATACTGACATAGCTTTATTATCTCCTCAAGGTTAAAAATCAATGGTTTACCTGTGAAAACATCTGTTTATAAACTTGTCTTGGCTTCTCTCAGGAGCCACATTTACATGCTGGGCTTTAAGCATGCCAGAAATGAGAAGCCTAAGTTTCATTTGGCCTGTTTTTTTCCTTAAACATGCCAGGACAGCTCTCTACAAGAGAAAGGAGGTAAAAAATGGAACAGCGATGTAAGCCCACCCTCATCCATTTGTAATGAGAACAAGTTAGATTTCACCTGTTAAAAATTAATGAATAGCATCTCTGAGCAGGTGACTAGAGACATGAACATCGATTTTAGATCAAGTGATGGTTGTAGAATAAATGCTAGCCAAGGAGATTCAAATAAGCATAACTTTGCTGTTGCTGGTGGTGTTAGAGAGGCGGATGGAAAAATGGATTCGATTATCTCACAGAGGGAGTGGAGGGATTTTCATATTTCATTTGACTCATCTTCACCAAAAACAACATGAAGAACAACTCAGAAAATAGTCTGTTGGACAACGTTGGTCTTTTCACTCAAAACTCTTTGATGCAAAGCAAGAGAAAAGGGTTTAGCTTAAAAAAAACAAATGTGCAAACAAACCAAAAAACACTGGCACCAAGGTCATATAGTCTGTAAGAGCCAGTTCGTGTTTTTCAGAACAATTTCCTAGAATTTCTCAGAGCTCTATGGCAAGCATCTCAAATTCAACATAATCAAAACCCGAGTTTCTCTCTCTCTTGCCGCCCCTAAGTTAACTCTTTCTTGGAGCCTCTATCTGTTCATGGCAGCTCCACCTCCCACCTTGCTCAGGCCCCAAACCTTGGTGTTACCCTTGATGCCTCTTTCTTCCACACCCTATAGCTCCACTGTCAGCAAGTCCTGCTAGATCTAAGTACAAAATATGACCGGAAATCTACTCCTCTCACCACCCCTACTGCTGCTACCCTGATCCAAGCCACCTTATACCTCATGTGGCTTACTGTACAGTCTCCCAAATGGCCTTCCGACTCGGTCTTGCCCCCTGTAGTCTACACCCCAAACTAACACCCAGAGTCATTCTGTTAAAAAGCAAGTAAGCTCATGTCATACTTTTGCTCATTTTCCTTCAGCGGTCCCCATCTCACCCAAAGAAACTGCTAAGTTCTTACTATGACCCTCAAGACCCTATCAAAGTATAACATTTCACTCCTTTGCAATATCTCCAAGCAAAACCTCATGGATTCTATGGATTCTAACTTCTACTAGAAGGGTTTTTTTTTTTTTTTAATTCTAGCCAAGCAAAAACGCATGGATTCTAACTTCCATTTTAATGTTGTTTTCTGTTCTTTTGGCATTTTATACATAATTTAAAGTAGTGGCTTCAATTCTGTTTTGTCAGACCTTCTCTTAATTTTGGGGTTTTACATGTGTAATAGCTACCAGACTATATTTAATGAATTAGTCATGTTTATAAAGATACATTTCTCCAGACTCACTGACATAGACTTGTGGTTGCCAAGGGGGAGAGGCATTGGGGAGGGATGGAGTGGGAATTTGGGATTAGCAGATGCAAACTATTATACAGAGAATGGATAAACAATAAGGTCCTACTGTATAGCACAGGGAACTATATTCAATATCCTGTGATAAACGATAATGGAAAAGAATATGAAAAAGAATGTATATATATATATATATATGTATAACTGAGTCACTTTGCTGTACAGCACAAACATAACATTGTAAATCAACTATACTTGAATAAAATTAAAAAGATAAAACCTAAAAGATGAAGATAAAAATGAAAGAAATTTTTAAAATATGTTTCTCATAAATGATATTCTACCACATAGAAGGAGAATCACATATCCATAAAAAGTTTAATACATAAAGCTTAGGGGAATGCATATGTTTGCTTTAAAATCTGTGATCTTGAAGTTAAAATGTCATGAATAAATAGGACTGCAATATCCACCAGACCCAAAAGAAGAACATACCAAGTTATATTATTGATGCTACTGAACTGGAGGCAACATGAATGCCTGAGGGTCATTTCCATTTTGGATAAGAAATGGGGCAACACTTGTATATGCATGTTTTAGATGATTAATAACCCTGGATGTACTGATTGATCAAATCAAATTAAAGGCTTGGAGGGAATATTTCCAAGTCTCAAGAAAGAGACTACTGGGGGACTTCCGTGGCGATCCAGTGGTTAAGACTCCATGCTTCCACTGCAGGGGGCACGGGTTCGATCCCTGGTCAGGGAACGAAGATCTCGCATGCCACACGGACAGATGGTCCCCCCCAAAAGAAAGAAAAAAAAAGAAACACACTAGTGGAGCAAGAGTCTAAGAATCCTCATACCAACTTCAGTTTCCCAGCAACTTATACCTGTGTAAACAGACAAGAGTACGGTCTGATTCACCATTAATATGATTTACTTTTCCTCCAGATTGCCTATGAAAACAGTAATGTGTTCTCAGACTCACATGTATTTGATCACAGATTTAAAGAGTGTTTATAGAAACTTCTAAAGCATGTATGGTTTACCTTCAGCCCCTGCTTGTAAATAAAACTGTGCTTTAATAATCCACAGCACAGAGTGTAGGACTGCAGCCTCTGGGGTGGGTCTGCTTGGCACCCATCTCTAACAGGGACAGACCTCAACTGTAGACAAGTCATTAACTACTGGTTCCCTGTTTCTTCATTGAAAAATGTTTATAATAATAGCTCCATTCAAATAGGGATATTGTGAGGTATAATATATATGAAATATGTATTTTGTAAGAATTCCATAGCATTATTTCTTATCTTTTTAGTAACAGCTGCTACTGCCAGTCTATTCTATAAATTTAAAAGAGTTAGACAAGCATTTAGTAAACTTATTTTCCATTAAGATTTCTTATAAAAATATGTAACTTTGAATATTTGTGAACTCTCTAATGATTCAGGAAAGCTAAAGACAAATCCAGCATTAAATTGCAGTTTATCAGTTAATCAGTGCCTTTTCCATGGTAATGTGGTTTGAGGGAAGAGCAAGGGGACTCTTTATTTGGTTCCCCCAGAACTGGACCTTATTCCAAGGATTTAGGTATGTATCATTTATTTGGAAGTGATCCCAGGAAACTTCAGGGGGGGAGTAGAAAAGTGAAAAAAGGGAGACAAGAAAGCCAATAATAAGTCCATTATCAAGGAAGTTACCACCATGGACAAGCACAGCTTAATCCCACTGGTGAAATCTGGGAGCCAGTGGAAAACACACACCTCAGCTATCCCGTCTAAGGAGTAGGAAAGCAGGAGCATTTATCCACCAGTATCCAATGGTCATTGGCTAAATTCTTAGAAATTCCTTGGTACTTCCAGCCTGTATCAGGAAAGAAGAGGCTCACATGGCCAAGAGTATCCTCAGACAGAGTCACAGACACTAGCAGCTGGAAATAGCACCAGTGTGCATGAAAATGCTAACTGCCAAGGAGCTATGGACAGGGCACTTGGCAGCAACCACTACAGAGTACACAAAGAAAGGAGCAAAATCAGAACCAGAAGAGCATTTGTAAATTTCTCTACAGTGTGAAGTCTACATAGAATGTGTAGGTGTCCTACTGTTAAAGAGCAAAATAATCTTAAAATTCAATCCTGGAGTCATTTTAGAGAAAAGGGGATTTGAGTGTAGTTGGGATTTTAAAATCCCCCTGAGAA